>NC_141786.1:13667065-13826946 GCF_054643075.1 Acanthaster planci | reverse complement strand
GTTACATAAATAAATAGACTTTTGTAGATTGTTTTTCTCGATAACTTAGTTACTCTAGACGTAACTTCAATTTACTCGTTAACAGCCAGACTTTAGGTCTATAGCCTATGTGATATTTCTGTCTGTCCCTGCACGATATCCCACAGAACGGAATGTAAATAATAGATTATTTACAATGTTTGATTCCCAATAGTTTTCATAAGAGACGAACTGATTCAACATTTGTTTGAGGGCGGGTATACCTATGATGAAATCTGCTGTATACTCCAAATTAGACATGACTTTATTTGCAGGTTGGCTCACAGAAGTCTTTTAAACAGTAACGTTACTTGTTAGCCCCATAAATAATGCTGATGTGCTGGACAACCTGTTCTCATTGCTCTATCCACCATGGCATACACACCCACAAAAACCGAAACAATACATTTAATAAACAGTTTGTTATCCACAGCACGTCTAGTATTTCTGGATTTCAAGGTGAAATTGAGAGGACAAGATAGAATATCTGTATCGGTTGGCAGATTTCTTCCTGGAATTTGATGAAAACAAGTCGGCACATTTTTACAGTATGCAAATTAGAATAACACTGTGGATAAGTTGGCCGGAACAGTTTTTGCTGAAAATGTTTTTCCCCAAAACACACTTGGTTGAATTCTCAGAGAGGAAGTATTTTCTTGTCAAGGGGCAAGGGTAGTCTAGCATTATTGGAATTAATTATGTGACTAGTATATGCTTTGCAGGTGGGATTTATACTTGCCTTATTGGGAAAAGATCTTTAGAAGTGAATGGAATCATCACACTGTCATTTGTTAAACAACGGCTTTTGCATGTCCTATGCAACCCATTTGATGGGCGACGCACGACGGACGACGCACGACGGGCGACGCACGACGCACGACGGGCGACGCACGACGGACGACGCACGACGGACGACGGGCGACGCACTACGGGCGACGCACGACGGAAAATGGCATGTTTGGAACTGGTAAATGGCAGAATTGGGACACAACAAAAAGCAAAATGCGATGGACGACGGGCGACGGCAGATATGGAATTCCATAATATCAGCTGAACTGAACTTGAACACATCCGACGTTTAGAAAATTGTAGCCTTGCAAAGTAAAGTAGAGGGCGCTGTGGTTCTGACTCGTTCAGCTTGGACAGAATTTGAGTTCTTTGTCTTGTCTCGTGAAGTTTCGCGAGTATGCCATGTATATTGCACGATACGTTTCGCTTGTCGCCCGAACAGGGGCGCTGGGAAGGGCTAATGGCTTTGCACTGTAATTGGCTACATTGTGCACGACCTGTGACCGCGAGGTTAGCACTTCTTCTTAGCAAGCGTTATCTAAAAAAATTTGGCCCTGTCCCAACACGGTAAAGCTTGGTCTACAAATCGGACCTAATGAACCTGCAACATAATGACGTAATGCAGTGTTTACCGCGGTGCATTGTGGGTGAAAGGGGGGATGTTGCAGGAGGGTCCAGTCCACTATTCAAGCCCCATTGAAAACAGTGTAAAATCAGCACCGTTCAGGGCCCAATAGCATGCACGCCAACATTCCTGAGATTTCTGAAACACAAATGAAATTCTTGTCTGGTCACTTATCTTTCAATTTCTTTTCAGTCTTTTGTGGGTTGACCAATTACATTTTTAATTATTCCCACAAAACAAAATCACCCCCCAAAAGTGATTTTTCCGAAGTCTGATTGCAGCCATTTTTCAAGTGGCAACCCTCAACTTTATCGGGCACTTAGGACCATTTTTCAACCGTAGTTTTTAGCCCTTCTGCTCTCATATGAAAGCTCAAAGACCCAGGGAGTTGATCCAGGCAACGATTTACACAATCTCACCATTTTGGGGGCAAAACATTCTCCTTTTTCAAAAGATACTGTGGGAGACACTTTTAATGCTAATGAGCTGGTCAAAAATTCTCACTTGAATTACTGGTCTGCACCCAGGAACGCGTCGACGTACGTGACACGTTTGTGTAACGTAGGCCTATGCAATATGGCGTGTGTATCAACCTGACACGAAAAAAGAGGGGAAAAATCCCTCTTATCGTCCGAAATGGTCATTGTGAACTGCTGTGTTCCATTGTGTTTATCAAGCACTCAATGAACGCCAGAGCTGCGTTTTTTAACTTCCACGGGTCCGCAAAAGGCAACAGATTTGGATAAGTTCTGTGAGAAATAAGGTCATTAAAGCGAAGTCCAAGTGGACCTCTGTCTGTTTGCAGTCTACATTTTGTAGGCGGAGACAAAACTTACGATGTACAGGAGCCATCGATTTTCCCGTAAACAAGTGAGTGACGGGGGGCTGTTTCCCGGCAAAATTAACAAGAAGAAGCTGCCTACCTCTTCAGACATGATTTGTACAAAAGTGTTTACATATTGGCAAATCAATTAATTCCCTACATGTCAGTCCACGTGCTTGCACCTATAAATGACGCGATCGGTTCATATCAGCTCTTTGATTTCCGGAGGCGAAAACTAGACTAGCAGAAAAGCTTTTTGTTCCCAGGGCACGGTAAACATCATTTTTATTTAATTCCTCTTGCCAACTGATTTGTTTGAAGTTATCACAAAAGCCTTGGAAGTTTTCACATCATGTATTACTTGTTTGTTCCCTGTAAGAGTATAGTTCTCGTCACTAGTTTCCATTCCAGGATTTTCACTCTGTAGTCTACGAGGCGCCTCGCCCTTTATGACTTTATTAGTTTATCAAACGAAAATATAAATGACGAAACTAATATATATAGGATGAAAATAATACACCTAAAACGAAACAAAAATGTAGAACGAAACTGTGAGGGGCCACTCAAAATTTTCAATGTTTTGTAAATTTCGACTTTTTCAATTTTTTGAGAGTTTTGTTTGGATCACTGGGGCTGAATTCTTTTCTGTTATGACAAAAACATTCAAATGTTGTGTTATGGAAAATGATTAATGTTACTCTTGCTACTTTTCCTATTGTCTCAGGCTTTGCAATCCATCGCTCTACTTTTTGCCATGTTTGCAGCTGTTCAAAAATCAAAATCTTTTCCGCGTGTTCCTGTAAAACCCCGACCAGGCGGTGGTGTGTGATCATGTTTCGAGAACAGTGTTCTGCAGTCGTGTTCCCGCCGTTCGAGCGTCAAGAACAGGCCACCACCTCCTTCCACGATGTTTCACTCGTGCATAATAATGTACAGGCAAGGTCAACCTGTATGGAAATGAAGTTGAAAAACATTGCGTTTGGTAATATTGACAAAAAGATGATAAATAATCAGTGCTCTGAAATATGTGATTGCCAAGCTTTCGGTAACTGGGTACCTTTACCGAAACTAAAGCTCAGCAATCACATATTTCAGAACACAGATTATATATTATATTTTTTGTCAATATTCTGATCACGGTGCTTTGCAGCCGTCATATTTCTCTGTGTTTTAATGTAAGAAGTGAATTTCTATTTTCAGTTTATTTCCATGACCCACCCGCTATTTCGAAAAAAAGTCGAAATAAAAAAAAAACACTGAAAATTTTGAGTAGCCCTCAATAAATATAAAACAAACTAATGAATAAGCGCCACCGCCTCGACGCCAGACCGGTTGTGATATAGCGCAAAATGTAATATTTAGACGAAAACGTAAAACAGAACGAAAATGTAAAGTACATGGAAGGGTCCATTCCACCAAATGGTTGTATTTCTGCGCGCAAGCTCGTGAATATTTTGTGATCCCACATGGTTTTTACAATAAGACATGCCATACTCAGGAGGAATCAAAGAAGTATTTCTACAAATCCCAAATTTGGGACTGATATTTTCCGATTCGGGGTATTTCTTTCAAAAAAGCCCCAAATTTCGGGCCTATTTTTGGATAGAAGCGGGCGGCTACATTCAGAGCTGAGCGCATAGTTTTACAACTAGCTATTTGGGGCTATCTTAGGGGAAAGGCAAATGAAAAAAAATTGTCGTGGCTAACCCCATAAAATTGAAACGATAAGTGATCTTCTGGTCACAATCTTGAATTTCCAGTGAGAGAAAAAAACAAAAAAAAACCAGAGCCCAACCTCTTAACGAGTCAACAGGCGGCGCTATTTCGGCCTGATATTTCACTGTTTTCTATGCGCGTATTTGGTGAAGTGCAACCATCGACCATGTACAGTTCGCGATCGCGGACATCGTGCAGCGTGCGCGCCGTGCCCGACACGGAAAGTTAGACCATTGGGCGAACAACACCTGATGGCCGTGCACAAACCTGTTAGACTTGTCTGGGGGAAAAAAGTTTCTAATTAAATGCTTCGGATGTTTCCTTGCTAAATTTTACTTTTTGGGGGCGCGTAATCACTTTCTTGCGGCACTTGTATCATTTTAAGGGAAAATTAGTGTTGTCCGTATCTCAGTCCCCCGACATTCTTGATGATGACAGTGGACGTCACAATACCACACACACTTTACTTGTCATAATAGAGGATTTGTCGGAACATGGAGAGCTGTGGTCCTGGACCATGGCTCGAGGGTTGAAAGTGTGAACGTTCTCGTACAGGACGTATATGTACTTGACAACTCCTTCAAACCCTACTTTTCGTGAATTAGTTGCTACTAATGTAGCACTGGCAATGGACCCAGGCGTACTGCGAACTAGTGCCAGTGTTACTCTCCTAATGACACTTGAAGCAGTGCCCCTGGCTGACGCCAGAGGCCGACTGTTGACGATATATAGTCACTGAGTCACAATCGGCATGGCTGCAACAAGCAACGTTACAGCGTGGCCTAACCACGGACGTGTATAATAAAATCTGGACTCGCAATGCCCTTAATCAGCTTATAGAGTCATTGAATCCACTCGCAGCCATTTTACGGAGCCGAATACAAAGCTTTCCTGGTAATGCCCGCCTTTGTTCTTCCTGACGTCAATAGTAGGCAGCCAACCCACGCCTTTGTATTCGGCTCGGTAAAATGGCCGCTGGTTGGCTTCTTTTTCATACAAATGCGTTGCAAGTCCAGTTTTTTTTTATATACGTCCGTGGGCCTAACCCACTGATCTCTATACACTGGATAGGCAGCTCAGCAGTAACTGCCTGTGTGAATACGGCCGTTTCACAATAGCGCGCAACCAAGAATTTGCAACGCGTCTGCCAATCACAGTGCGCGAAATCTGTCGACCAAACGTACGCACGTTTGGAAAGGGGCGACAGATTTCGCGTGTTGTGATTGGCCAACGCGTTGCAAACTCTTGGTGGCGCACTATTGTAAATCGCCAGTATTGAAGTGACCGCACCGCAATTAAGGATATTCAATACAATGGCCTCGAACTTCAGTCCATTCACGAAAGTGCATTCATGCACGGCGCTAAAGCTGGTGACTTGGAAAGCGCATTGTATTTACTAGCCTAAGATGCATGGCCGCGCAGTCGCTTCAATACGCGGAGCAGAGCTGCCGATACAATGTAAAGAGATCAGTGGGCCTAACCATGATGCAGGGCTTTCTAAATTGATCGGTCGGTAGATGGCGCTTCGTATATGTTTTACGTTTTCGTTCTATATACAAATGTACATGTATTTTTACGTTTTCGTTCTATAAATTTTACATTTAACTCTATATTACCACCGGCACGGGCCTGGCGTCGAGTAGGAGGTGCTTCGTCCTATTAATTAGTTTCATTCTATATTTGTTAGTTTCTTTTTATGTTTATTACTTTCGTTCTATGTATACTAGTTTGGTCCTGTACATATTAGTTTCATCCAGTATATATTAGCTTTGTCCTATCTATTATTTTCGTTCTAAATTTATTACTTTCGTCATTTATATATCAGTTTTGTCGTATATTTATTAGTTTTTGTCCTATATATACCATCTTTGTCCTTTAAACGTGCTTTCGTCCTTTAATGCTTTATGTGTGTGGGTGTGTGCGTGTATGTGTGTCACAGTACTTGTGAAAGGTGCAGACGGAGCTCTTCTATTTATTAACACAGCCACGAATCGAGGTCGGATTGTAAATAGAGGACGTCCTTAGCTCGCAATAAGGTGAAATTTGAGGCCACAGTCAGCAGTTATGATGGTCAGCGAAATTTCAAGGCGTTTGGAGGCCGTCTTCGGTGTACGCATTTAACACGCCAGGTATTTAAAAGCACCCGCTCTAAATGGACAGTTTCGGCGCCTCCCTGGATGGAATAGCGCCCTCTCTAGCTCTCTTCCTACGCTGGCCCACGGACGTCATGTGACGTCCGTGCGCTGGCGCAGGCCCACGCGTACCACTGATCTGTATCAGCGGGGGTACGGGTGTACGTGTCCACCTCCGGGCCGCATCGCTGAGCACAAAAAAGCCTTGGGGACGCATAACCCCAGCATATTTAAAGCCCCAAAACTGCCCAGAAGCATCATAGCGTCACCTTGCCTGCACGCCTGTGGACTTCTGCAGCCGTTCTGAGATGTAGTTTTCTTCCAGTGGAAAATATGGTTTGTGAAAACAATTTCATTTGAAATAGAATTTTGAGCATGACCAGACCCTATCCGTACAGTTTACTACATCATTACATTATATGGCCCTACTAGTACTACCAGCGTGGTTAAAGCATGGCTACTAGTACTACTACTAGTACTAGGGAAGTGACTAGATACTAACCCGTGAAACCTGGTCTGCTATTTTTCTCAAGACTCTTAGAGGGTTCATGCTTGGACTCTGTTTCTGCATCAATTGAAAAAGGAAATCCCAAACACAATGATAAAATTGGAAAATGAATAGCACAAATGGGTCGGATTCAAACCAGGGACTATGGATTTGTAGTTCAAATCACTACCAACTAAGCTATCGAAGCGACCTAATGGATTCCCCTTTTTGAAATGTCTTAAATGGTGTATTGCATTGTCCCATCTTCATGAATCATTGGTCACCCCAGCTACTAAAAAAAAAAGTAGCACACCAGGTTTCACAGGCTAGTATTAAGTTGCTTCCTAATACTACTAGCCCCCCCATGTTGTTGATAGGCTAACATAGATCTTATACCGCAGTTACAGTGAATGTACCTGTGGAATAGGTACATGCATGCAGTCCGAAAAGCTCAGTCACATAATCCAGTTCCACAGATTTATAAAGCACATTTTTCCAGCCTGAAGTAAAGACTTTTCTTTTGTCAGTATCTGGGGTTCTAATTGTGTTTTATTTTTTGGGGGCGGATGTAGCTCTTTGGAGTCAGGTACCTGTCCCCCCTACCAGTCCACACCAAATTAAAAGAAGACGGGTGGTATAATGAAATTGATGTTCGATTTGATTTCTTGCCAGCTGACCCGTCTACCATCATGACCATAAGCGGAGAAGTTTGAACAGTATGGCTGAGCTGTCCACCGGTTCCAGCAATAGGCCCACTACATCTGTTGCTCCAAGTGATGACACGTCTGACGTCTGTGAGAACTGCAGTGTGATCGTAATGCAGACCAGTAATGAGGTTGGCTGCAGGAAATGGGACAAGAAACACTTCTGCTTTTACTTGGAGGTATCCCAGGCCAAGCTCCCCCGTCATCTCCAGTCATGTCACAAGGAAGAAAGAGAAGTCATCGAGATCGCCGGTGAGCCCAACGTCAGTGTGCGTAAGAAACTTCTGTTGAAAATTCGCAATATAGGTAATCATGGGCACAATTGCCAGGTTCTGTGTGAAGGTCGTAGTGTGCTTGTTGTTGGGTATAGGCCAAATTGCAAGGTATCTCCCCATGCGTATGGACCATGCATATATTGTTACGGCTGTTACGTGCGTATCGATTTGTTGTGACACATGTGCCCTTTGAAGCGAGCACCCCCTCCACAGACTGACAGCACTGGTAAAGAGGGCTCATGTGGGTGGACGGGTTGCTCACAAGAGTGATTTGTTGAAACCTCCTCCTGTTGGCGTGTCGTTCCAGTTACACCAGGTTCTTAGTCCAATGAAGAGAGATGATGTGGCTTTGGTAGTCAAGAATAACACGTTGATTTTTGAATTAGCCAAGCGTGAATACATAAACTAGGGCACGATGTAGATCAGCATGGCTACATCCGTAACAGGGTACGTAAATTGGGTCCACTCGTCATACAACTCCGAAAGAACATCCAGCAACTAAATGCATCACTTGAATCATTTGTCCATCCGCACCACCTTCCTGATATTGTCAAGGCCATGCATGATATTGTTGGCTTCAGGGAAGACAAACAGTTGTACGATGTTCCGTCACAAGCGCTGAAGGCTGGTTATTCCGTCAAGAAGTGTGCACTCGTCTTGAAAGGAAGTGCCATAGAGTCCAGCCAAAAACACAAAGCAGAACGTGTGGAAGAGTTTCTGCTGTTGTGTGAATTCAACTGGCGAGACCTTGTGTCCACACACGCACACAGAACGCTGTCCCAAGGAAAGCACAACCAAGCCACCATTCTCCTGAGTAATGCTGATGCAGTCCAAATGTCGTCGTTCTTTCATGAAGCTGGCAACCGGGAACTTTAACTCCTTCAGGGTGCTCGGGGCAGACAAATCAGACCAGCGAGGGAGTGACTGTTTAAGGGCATATGCAGATAAGGCTGGCCTTGACAAGGCATCCAGCATCCGGTCCACTAAACTCCGTAAACATGTAGCAACTGCATCTCCAATTCTTGCATTAAAGGAACATCAGCTTGAAACTCTAGCCAACTTCCTGGGCCATGATCTGCAGGTACATCATAAATACTACCAGTTGCTAGATACTGTACAGTGGGTCACCAAACTGTCAAGACTTTTCCTGAGTTTGGAGAGGGGCAACCTGTCTTCCCAGCAGGGCAAATCCTTGGACGATCTGCATGTAACTGGAGGTAAGGGCACCTTGTACTCAAACCATGTTTCCCATGTTCCGACTACCCAACTCAAACCATGTTTCCCATGTTCCGTTTACCCAAGTCAAGTGACTTCAAACCAAGTCAACCAAACCCAGACTCACACTGTGTAGGGCATCATACCCTCTCAGAAACATTATCTTTCTTCCAAACCACCCCCCCCCCAAAAAAAGGAAGAACAGACCAGTACAAAGAAAGAAAGGGCCAAAATGTATGTGTACTTTAACCACTTCCTGCCGGGGCAGTTATCAATGTTGATGATGCTGGGCCGGGATATGTATCATTTTTTTCAAAATTCTTCAAAAATTCCCATCTTCATTTACTGGACACTTACAAACATGTGAAGGACTGTGTGGTGTCCGCTCTAGCCTGACAGACAAAATGGGGTATTTCAGCCAGGCCTGCAACCTTGTAAAAAAAGCCCAGATTGGGCAGTGTTATATAACTTTCTTTTGTTAACGAACCTGGCTCAGTGTGCTGCTGACCTCTTTTCAATAGAGGCAGATTAGCGTGCAGCGGTGCTGTGTGGCTCATTGCTGTGGTGGTGGAGCGCTTTTGTTCCCTGTGGAAATCCACTCACTCCAAATTCCCCAAACCGTGGTATACTGTTTCAAAACAAGGCTGGATTAGCTCCACTTTTGAGAGTGAAAAAATGTCAGTAATTCCCAGCAGCGTGGTCTTTTGTTCCGAGTACGGTCTTTTTTTAAGACCCTGTTCCCTTTGTCCGAGTTCAGAGACCTCAGCCACGCACATAAAGCCCTGACAGGAAGTGGTTAACTGATTTCAATGGTTTTGGTTTATTTGCGTAAGGCTTCACCTGTGAAGAGAACAGCAGTGACAATGGGGAAAGCAGTGACAGCAGTGAAGACTCCTTCCATGAATCTGTCGAAAACTGTAAGATTTGGCAACTCTCTCTGTCTGTCTGTCAGTCTGTCTCTGTCTGTCACACGGGCTGGCTGTCTGCTGAGCTGTCACCTACATTTCTAATGCCCTTTTCTTGCTTCTGCATTAATAGGACAGCTTCCTGGTGATGCTGCATCACACAGAAGGGAGCCCTCTCCGTCATCGAGACGAGTGAAGTGCCATCCCTGGACTGCAGCTGAGAAGACAGACATTCAAGAAGACCTGCGCAGATTCTTCCAGTTGAGGAAAGTTCCTGGCAAGCTGGACATCGAAGCAGCTTGCACTGTGGCACTGCAGACCCGTACTTGGAGAAACATCAAAGACTTTTGTCCTAACACAATGAAGCAGTAGCCAAGTAAAGCTATGATATGCTGCACCAGCCATTCTCTTGAGACTTTTTACCATATTGATGATGAACCCTACAGTAGTATGCAAATAACGCAACCTAATTTTAGCGGCTTAAACAACCAAGAACTTGTGTGTGATGTCCTCGGTGTTATAGGCTGCACTTACATGGACGACTTGTCCTCCGTCTAATAGTTTGGGAAGTATGCCCACCATCTGCAATGGTTACATGTATATATGCCTATGTGTGTGTATATATACATATATATATAAGTTTCGTCCTTTATATATTTGTTTCATTTTATATTTAATTCAGTTTCGATATATGTATATATTAGTTTCATCATATACATATATATATATATATATTATTGTCATTTGATTTTTTTTCTAATAAAGTTATAAAGGGTTCCCCATAAATATACCACCTTGGAAACACGTCTTTCTCTAATATCTTGTCTAGGAAAGACGTGTTTTCAAGATATCATATCACAATAAAGATTGTCGGATGTCTTTCCGAGATAAATATAAAAGAAAGACGTCTTTTATGAGATACAAAGTAGTGGAAAGACTTCTTTCCGTGATACAATAATGGAAAGACGTCTTTCCAAGATAATGATATCAGGGAAAGACGTCTTTCCAAGATACAAAATGTTTTTCCACAAATGAGATCGTAAAAAGTCTTTTTTTTTATCTCAGTATTCCATCTTTCCAAGAAATACATCATAGAAATGCAGATGGTCACTTTGAGCTTCTGTACTATACAAATAGCATTGAGGTAGTAATTGGATGATTTTTTTTCACCTTTGGAAGTTCTCAACTATATGTTATAAATTATTTCCATTTACAGTAAAATAGTTTGATACTTGATATACATGTACATGTTTCTGTAAAAGTGAAACAAAACCAGTATTAATCCAATAAACTTTTCCTGAGCTGCTCCGAGCTGAAGTGCACCCCCAATCAGCAAAAGGAAGACAGGTGGCTACAGGCGGGTTCTTGCACGTGTTCTGTGTGTACGCAAAGACCATACGTGCCGCTGTAAATTAGTTAAGTGTACTTGGCGTGCTTTGCGTGAAACGCAAATATTTGCACGCCTCATGGCACACTTATGCGGTGTTTCGCTCGGAGCGGATAGAGGACAAAACCAATTTATTTATAAGACCAAACAAATGTATATGACCAAAGCATTATATATATAGGATGAAAGTTCTGCAAATATTTTTAATATTTGGCAGAAGGAGGGGAACAGTGCGATTCTGACCACTCACCCTCAAATCGGTGTTAGTAGCAGGACAGCAAATGAGATCTGTGCAAAAGTTCAAAACTCCTTTGTATGATGAGCTGTCAGCAAAACAACAGAGCCCCCCCAAAAAATAAAATAAAAAAGAAAGCAGAGGGAACAAAATAACAGAAAAGACATATATGGTATGACATTGATTTCTGTTGAACACTTTCTCATATGGAAACAACCAGATATTGATGCTGCATCTGTCTGTGATTGACATCGAAAATTACTTCACATGAGAGAAAGTGTAAACGAATAAGAGGATTTTTTAAAATTAAAATGATCACTTACACGTGTAACTAATTTAGTGAAATTAATTTCAAGCTTAAGGACCTCTAATTTGTGCCCTCAGGTCTCAGTTACATTTTCAGCAATAATGTAGGTTGATCGCGTTAACGACCGACACTGACAAGACCAACAGTTATAATATTTATTATTTACTCATGCCAATTCTTTTTCATCACATACAAGATGGGCATTGGAGAGGAAAAAGGAATGACAACCACTGTGGCCGAAGATCTGCCACTCCTCATCAAGTTGTGTTGAGAGTAAATAAATTTAAATATAAATTCTAATATACATGTATAAAAGTATTTGAAGCCAAAAGTTAGAACTTAAAAATATTATATAAAGAAAAGGAAGTACTAGAAATGAATAAAGATAATGTAAGCATTTAAAGATGAAATTATGTTAAATGAATAAGCAATTAATGATAATGACACAATAAATAAGGACACAAGAAATAGTTTAAATACAAAATAATACATGTTTAAGAAAACACTAGGTAAGTGTACAATAAATGTAAAGAAAGTCTAAAGCATAATTGACAAACAGGAGGCTGAAATAGTACTTAAAATGAGAAGAAGACCTGCTGCTCCTCATCAAGGTAAGTGTAAATACATAAATATAAGTAAGAATATATAAAATTATACATTAGAACATATTAATATTTCGATATATAAGAAATAAAAGGAGATGACTCACTGGTAATGAATAAAAGTAGAAATAAAAATGGAAAGGGATAAAAGTGATGTAAGAAATTGATTTAATTAAGTAAAGGAGTTAGCAATAAAGACACAATAAATACAAAAAATACACGCATAAGAGAAGAGATGTATATAAATATATATAACAAATCAGATAAAATGTAATTGACGATTGGCAAAGGAGGCTCAATTACATGTTATAGGCCTTACATGTACATATAACAAATACGGGGTTGGGGTTTATGAAAAGAGAACACTGTTTCGAAGAGTGAGAAGACTACGGGACGGTTGAAAAAGGAATGGAAAACTTAGATGTTATTTCTTCTCCAAACATTTTTTTAAAATCACATATTCATCACATAAAAGCGTTCAGTTTAAGATCTTATAAAAATGTTGAGAACATAAACATATGTCTATGGTGGAGAAGTCAAGACAGCAAAGGAAAAGATTTTCCTGTGTAACGTGAAGGTTCAGTCTGGGTGTGGGAAATCCCCGCTGACGTTTGTTCATCGTGCCACGGATGAGCAGCACCCATAGCATTTACATTGCCACGCCAAGTAACAAGCGCTATTTTAGTTCAATCAATGCCGCAAGCTGATTGGTTGTTAGCTGAATTATGTTAATTTACACGGTGAACGACATCAACATGCCCAGTCATGTTATTATGACACGCAAGAGGTGCCCAAAAATGTCCTTTTTGTGGAACGGTCTGTCAAAATTTTCATATCATACAAAACCTAAAAGTAATTAAATGATATGCACTCCAAAATGTCCATATTTCTTTTTCTCTCGTGTGATTTTTAGGGGAAAGTCTGACACAATGTATTTATGCAAATAAGTTAAAAGGTCAGGAGGCTGGATTACGTCAGTTTACGCACGTTGTTTTTCCCCCTTTTCTCCAATCAAACGCAAGAAATTGTTCATAATGAAGTCATGTGATTATCAGTTAACCAATTGGATGTCATATTATGGCCAGCTACACTCATTCACTTTTCTGGGGAGCCAGCTTGCTAGCTAGCTATCCACGATCCGCAGGACGTAGCTAGCTAGCTGCCATCCGTACGTACATGTACATGTACGTATCTGTGCTGCCGCTGTCGTAACTATGGTCATGAAGAGCTAAACGTGAGCGTTATCTGCATCGTTTCTGTACCTTGAAAGTAAGCATTTTCCAGTGTTTCATCTTTAACCATCGTACCTTAAAATAGTCCATATGTTTTCATATTTGGATGTTTGTGATGAGCTGAAAGAAGTAAGCTTTCGAGAGAAAAAGCTCTGCACACAACGTACGTCACTGTTAGTAGCGGGCTATGAATAGGGTTCGGGTCATTCACAGATACACGTCACGTATTCATTCATGTACCTGTTAACGTGTTATACGATGTTGTAGTACTACGTCTTTTGGCTGCTGTAAAATCAGTTTAGTCGTCAGTCATACAGCAAACTAAAGTTAATTTCTGCTGACCAGAAATTAAATGGGGAAAAAAATAAGAGAAACGTGAGCTGTTCTGCATTGTGTATTTCAAACAAATATGCCCCAGACATGCCAGAATCCATTTTTTTAGGAATGACAAAGCAGTGAGGCCGACATGAAATTTTGTCTATTTTGCCGTAGACCTATGTGCGCGGTCTTCAAAAAGCACCTGCGCAATTTCTGAGACACGCAAGTTGACTTCCACTCATACTGGGGAATTTCAAAAAAGCAAAACTGAGGAAAAGCACAAGGGTTGAATTTTGAATATCAGGTTGTGAAACTATTTCATCAAAGTTGTCTGAAATGTTGTCATAATTTGTCACTTTACATAGGCCTACACAGGCCGGCCTACAGCTATGATAGTGAATGTGCCAGTTCTTCTGTTGCATCGAAAACTGTCAATGTGAAATAGTGTCCACTCAATTCTGTCACCTTGACCATGGAGGAAGGAATGTGTTCCTTCCTCCATGCCTTGACAGAATTTGTTCAAATAGTGTAAGCGTTATGTATGTATCCTGCATGGCAACTTAAGCTGTCAACATGTCAGAAGTATGAGACCTACATGTATTTCACCTTTAAAAGATTTTATTGAAAATTTTCCTTTCTATCTGTGATTCTGGTAACTAAGAATGAACATTCACATTTCATTGTCTAGCTTTAGATGTGTACCAGATGCACTAGATGAAAAATGTGTGCAAAGCCTTAAGAGAGTTGCATTTATTCCTCTGCCATCAGCACATTTACGGCTCTTTTCTCACATTGTAATTATATATACCGGTACATGTATCACTTTGTCGTAATACAAGATAATTCCCAATCAGACCAGTCGGTTATACTTGTGTTTGTTTGTTGAGCAATAAAGCCACCAATTTGTTCAGGTTTCACATCCACTTTGAATGCACCTCCTCCCCATTTCATAACTGTTGGCTGTCTCCCTTTATTGTAAACACTGCCTTTACCATTGTTGCACAGCTCATGCACTCAGTAGGACCTATTGGATTAGTCCAATCTCAGTATTTGCATCTCACCATTTCCAAGAGAGATTCTGATTACCAACAGTACAGCCTGTGGCTCGGGCATTAGTCACACCCATTTTACTGAGCAATACATATCAAAAACTGAACTCCCAAATGTTGAAAAATTTATTGTTGCATAATGTACATGTATACCCTCCTGCACTGCATGCACAATGTACATGGTATGGTATGGAGGTGGAGTAGTAAATGGATTGGTTGATGGCATGGGGGTGGAGTAGTAGATGGATTGGTTGATGGCATGGGGGTGGAGTAGTAGATGGATTGGTTGATGGTATGGAGGTGGAGTAGTAAATGGATTGGTTGATGGTATGGGGGTGGAGTAGGAGATTGATTAATTGATGGTATGGGGGTGGAGTTGGAGATGAATTTGGTTGATGGTATAGGGTGGAGTAAGAGATGGATTGGTTGATGGTCATGTATGTATGTGGTGGAGTAGGACATGAATGGGGTGATAGGGTAGGGGTGGAACCTTTAACCCTAACCCCCTATGGTGTATGTAAATCATACTGAAATCGGAGGATTTGGGGCTGTTAGGGCTGTAGTACCATAGAATTTAATTCCATAATGTAGTTGTATTGTATATTACCTTTTTACACTAGGTCAATATGATTTGCTTGCTGATTTACATGTAGCAGTGCTATTTGTAATAAGCATGGATGTCTCTAGTGTATGAGCTACAGTGTATTTTTGAAATAAAAATTCCCATGAAGCAGTAAGCCATGGTGACTTCACAATTCCACTTCTTCCCCCAAATGATGTCATCAACATACTGCTAAAGCGTACTCCCAAAAGTACTGTACATGTGTGGTTATGTGAAGCAGCTTGAAACTGTCCATAAATAATCTCACTGTGTCACCTTTGGAGAAATCTGAAGCTTATAGTTAGTAATGCTGCAGTTTTTAAATCATATTTTTGTGATGAATAGTCATACATGTATGCACACAGTATATTTAACCCTCCCTCGGGAATGAATGGATTTTGTGAAGGTCATGCATTTGTTTTAAATGCAAATTTTAAAAACGTTTTTTCATGAGATTAAATTCAACAGATTTGTTGCTTTTTTTAATATTTCCATATTAATGAGCAAAAATGTGATGTCATCCTGTCAAAAACCTCATGTTTACGTTAGTTTGTGGACAAGAACTATTGGATGTTATTCTTGCTGGTCTAAATTTGGTTTACTTTGGTGGGTCGCAAGAACATACCTGTTAGTGTTCTTGTAGCAGTAAGACAGCAGTCAAGCTTTTTTTCCATGAGTAACTTTTGGGTTTGAGTAAAAAAAAATTAACCTGCACTTAACCTGTTACTGACATCACAGTAACAGGAAAAACCCTCAATTCTGGAAAGCATGGAGAATTTTGAAATGCACTTTTCAATTCATTTGACGCAATGGGAATATCAAATAGTGGTAGTTTTTATGCATGTACACTGAGTAAGAGTATAAAGTTGTAGGAAATGTGTGTCTACAAATATTAATCCTTGTAAGTAAATGTGGTACATGCATACTAGTATGTACATGTACTTCTGAATTGCAAGATGTTTCAGGTGATACAGGTCATTAGTCTTATTTTAAGTACACACAAGCATTGGCTGAGTATATGTACATGATCAGTCACTGAATCTGAGTTGAATTTACCTCTTTTTTAATTTTGAAGTTACCCTTTTTTTCAGGTGCAGTGTATACTACATAAACTAACTGAAATGAATCGCAAAGCTGACAGACCAAAGCGTGGTAAGAAACCACCAGTAGATCCAGAGCCTGAATTAGAATCCTCTCCCGTAAGAGCCAAGAGAATCAGAGGCTTGTCAGAGGTCAGACTTCAACCAACGGAAGACTTCAATCAAGATTCTGCCATTGGGTCCAGGAGAGGTCGAACCAATGGAAAATCATCTCCTAAGAGAAACTTACAAGATAAATCTGGTCCATCTACCCCAAGCACCAGTGGTTCCCCCCCACCAAAGAAAGGAGCGAAGAAAAACCAGCAAAACAAGGGTGAGGGGAAAAGTGATGTGAGTTCGGATGATGAAAGTACTCTGAGTAATGTGTCAGTACCCGAAGACATAGAAACTCCAAGTACAGATGTTGCCACCCACAGGAATACTGCAGAAAATATCACTGGAGTGAAAAGAAAAGCCTCATTTCCTGACACTGCTACTCCATCAAAAAAAGTGGCTGTTGATTTGAAAGAGTTTAGAGGCCATCGTGTGCTTGCAAAGAGAGAAAATGGTTTCTATCCTGGTATCATCAAGCAACAGCGCAAAAATAAAGAGATTGGGGTCATGTTTGACAATGAAAAGAGTGTTAAATATTACCCAATTTCAGAATCGAATGAGAATGTTGAAATTGTTGGTGATAAGGTGCCTTCGTGTACCAAAGTGGGTGTTGGCTCTAAGATTCTGGTTCAGAGAACGCCTGGTCAGGGAGCCTACATAGAGGCCATTGTCAAAGGCATCAAAGTAGCAGTGCAGCAGTATGAAGTACATGCCATCAATGCCACCGGACCTGAGGAGAAGATCGTGACACCATTATGGAAGTTACGTCTGCTTTGTTGGCCTTGGGGGCCAGATCCTCCCTGTCCAATGCCTCCAAGCCGTCAACTCTCCTATAGTCCTCATCCACAATCTCAACAACCTGTCTCTAACACTGAACACCATGACAATCCAGTGGAGACTGCTAAGCATGCCATGGATTCCGAGGATGACCTCCAGCAGGAATCTGTTCACTTTGACAGTAAACCTCAGCCATCGGTGTCTGCAACTAATACCCCATCCTCCCTCTACTCCAGTGAATCTGACTGTCAAAAAGCATCCAATCTGGCTGATCGTAAACGTCACATTAGTGGTGCTAGCACAGCTTCCATGGCATCCATAGCTTCAAGTCGGACCTATTCGCTTTCTCCTGTCAGCCCATCACCCAAATATAAGAAAGGTGATGTAGTGTGTAATCCCAATGGTGTACGCAAGAAATATAATGGTAAACAGTGGCGAAGGCTTTGCTCAAAGGAAGGCTGCAATAAAGAGTCCCAACGCCGTGGGTATTGTTCCAGACATCTGTCCTCATACATGAAGAGCAAAGGGGTGTTAGGTGATGGACAAACCAGTGATATTGATTGGGATAGTGACTCTCGCAGCTCCAGTCTTCGAACAGGTACATGTAGGTGTACATGCATGTGTGCTAAATAGTTTTTGCCAGTCAACAATGCAGTTTACTAGGTTACGCGTACATCTTTGTGGTCATTTTGATGCAGGGGACGAAATTAACTTCAATCTCAGAAAGTGCATGCAAGAAAAGTTCATCACAGAAACCCTTTATAATAATGCACAGTACCTGTACCTGCTTTAAAGTAGCACATCTGCATTTAGGAAAAAATGTGCCCAATATATTTTCATGGGTAGAAAGTTCACAGTTTCAAAGTTAAAATTTGGATGGCAGAAGTTTGGCAGTGTGACTGCAAGTACATCACATGGATCACATAGATCACATGGTAGTAAGTTATACATGTAAATCACAATTATGGTCTTCACTTCTGTATCAAGTTTCAGGTTTTTCAACATTAATCCAGCAAATGTTTGTTTTTATTCAACTTGGATTTCAGATTCCAGGCCACAGATAGATCCCTCCAAATTTGACATGGATGAAGCGGAAGCAGCCAACATCATTCTAGGCCTGTCACAAGGAAATTCCAGATCCTGTACACCATGCCAGTCATCAGTGCCTCATTCTCCTCGCTCTCAGTCTAAGACACCTTCACCTGCCCACTTCAATTCACATAGACCCCAAACATTCATTCCAATATCTAAGTTGTCAGGGTCTTTACAAGGCACACCTACCCCTTGGAGTGCAAGTACGCCATTGTCCGGACGATCATCAATAGACATTACCTCACCAGGTCTGCCCAAATACAGTGCAAGTGCTACCCCTACCTTCCAAAACACTCACAGCTTTGCTACCCCTGTCAGCCCAAATAAGTTAAAAATGCGCATGGAGCATGCACGCAACCAGTCACATGAAATAAGTGTAGCTAGAAGTGACAGTAATGATTCTGGAGTGGAATGCATGCACAGTACCAGATCACCCACACCAGCTCACCATGGCATGAATGTCACTCCTTCCCCAAGTCACAACACTGCATCACACCATGTCATCTCCCCGCCCAACATCATGTCACCCCCAGCATCTAGACAGCAGACTGCACAGGGCTATCACCACCAATCAAGCACCAACTATTTTGAGTTCCCATCCCCTCCTGAGAATAAACTGAGGGCTGCATTGTTAGCACCCAAGGGTCAAGGAGCTTGGCAAAGTGCCCAGGAAACACAAACAAGTCCTATCACTGATGTGAAAGCAGCAACCCTACCCAGAGTGGCTCATGATAAAGCTCATTCTCCTAGAACCAACCTGACCATGGAATTTGAGAGACTTCAAAGCAAAGTTCCAGTCGTGGCCCAGGAGAGGTCAGAGACACATCAGCCATTGTTGCCACCGCCACAGCAGGTGATGATCCCAGTAACTCTCTTTGAGGCATCTGGGAAGAGGCAAGTAGTTATTCAAGCAGCTGGACAAGGCAGCAATGGACCTCAAAACCAGTCTCCATCTGAGCAACAGGCAACACACCAGGCTTCATCTTCTGTTCTAGCAGTGAGACCTGCTGGAAATCAAGATGGAAATGGGTCAGGGAAGGAGGGAGGTGCAGGGAACAATCCTGGTGGCAATGCTGGACAGAATGGTACATTTTTACTACTTTTTGTACTTGTTACACAGCATGTCTGAAAAATATTCAAACTGTACAAATTACATGTAAATAACCAAAGAGGGTTTCTTTTACATTTTTGTCTGTTTTGATTTTTATAAGATGTGAGTGTTGTAGTTGCGTTTAGTGACATACAAATTGGTGCTAATGTTTTGAATTTATCAGTATCATCCCAAACTGAGTGTATTTTTGTGAAGACCAGCGACTGCACAGGTCTACTATGCATGTGTGCAGTACAACAGAAAATTAAATGGCTACAGTCCACCTTTGATTATATTAGACAATGCAGGCTTTTCACAGTGGTGCGTCTTCAAGAGTTTGCAACGCGTTGACTGATCACAGTGCTCAAAATCTGTCCACCCATTGCGCATGTGGAAAGGGTCAACAGATTTCATGCATTGTTATTGGTCAATACACTGCAAACTAGTGGAGGTGCACTAATGTGAATCACCCACATCCATGTACATTATAATGGGAGTTGAGCGTAAAACCAAGGCAATGTTGATGGAGTATTTAAATGAAAAGAAGTGTGATTACACACATGTGATTTACCAAAAAGATTGAGACTTTAGTTTGAGTCCTTTTCCGAGTGTTTGCCAGTTGACATTGTCTTGTCCAAAATTCTTCAACTTTCTAGTTGTAATCAAAAGCTGAAGTACATGTGCAGTGTACATGTGATCCCAACTGCACTGTCTGGTTTCTCAGCCTGAGTTTCACATGATGTTACATGTACACATACATGTAACATTTCGGTGTACTTGGACTCTGAGAAAAGAACTCTTTTATAACAGTGCACCGGTAACATGTGCCTACACCCACTTGTGCATGCATATTAAAAGGCTTATGTGAGTAGAGTGCAAATAATTCAAATATCAATTCATCATATTCACGTTGTGTATGCTCTCTTTCTTTTGTGCTCCAAGAGACACAGAACCAATGTGCTTTTTGAAGAACAAATATAATGTAGCAAATGCTTTGTTATCTACAGTGTTTGAGCAGTCCATTGACAGGTTGTTCTTGTTTACCAGCAGTGTGGCCATGCATTGTTCCACCAGGCCATGTACCAGTGTTCTACTGGCATTCATTAGTTCCTATCTTCAACATCAGTCAGCCACCTGCATCAGTACCCAACAGTACTGCTGCACTGCCTACCAACCAGCCCACTCCTGCTGATCAGGCTCAAGGTACTGAATAATGGTCACTTTAGTCTACTCCTTTAAAGATCTAGGAAATGAATTCACACAAAAAGTTAGTCTGAGCAAGTATACTTTCCTCTGATCTCTTGATTACAATGCAGGTTACAATATTAGTAAAATCACATAAAATGGGATTTACCACTTAATTCTTGAATATCTTACTTGAAAGAAAGTAAATAACAGAAATTTAGTTGCTTTTAGAAATTCGTATTGTGTCCTCTTCAGGGCCTGCCCGTTTGAGAGCACATTACATCCTCGTAAAAAATAGTTGCACTACCCCACATTAAATGTTAAAACATAAACAAACATACTCATGCAAATCTAAGAGATATGAAATACATGTAGCATGGTGAATATGTAAAATGTTTTCAGAAACAACAGAAAATACATTGTATCCACTTGAAGATCAACCCCAACGGTGCTGAAAAAATAATAACTTATATATGTAAAGTGGCACTGTGACTTCTGAATAAATAGTAATAGTGCGATAAAAATGTAGACCAGTTCTGCGGGTTTTTAAAAACTGTCCACGTTTGTACTGTTGGTGGTGCCGCGCAGAAATGCTTTTTTTAATTGCACACCACCATGGAAATGAAAAATGTCATGACCTCACAGGACCTGGTTTCTTGAGTATGTTTTCATACAAAGGCATGCACGCCTGAGCTGCACGTTCTAGCCTGACACTTTTTTTGAATAAAATAAAACATAAAAACATTCAAAGCATCTGTCCTTCACTGTGAACTCACCAAGCTGTTTTTATCAAATGATCTTGGTCTCCTTCACTGGGTTGTTCACCAACGATGGCCCCATTGTCAGTCTGATAGGGATCCCGTTGGCACTCCAGTGGCATTATGGGTTTGAAACGGTGATGCTTTGCGCCTTAGACTTGGGAGAATACACATACGTTACTATACTACGTGTAATAATGTGCATTGATGTGACAGTGCCAGTTCAGTGCATACATGTACATGCACCAGCCAGAAACCCATTTCCACGGTGCTTCATGTATGTGGACAAAAGCCTGGAAAAGCCGTATTCCTGAGATGTAAATGAAGTAATGATGACATGCTCCTTTTACGAAAGCTAGTCATGGTGCTCGGCAGAAACAGTAGCAGCAATATTGCTGCATGTGGCATAGATGTCTATAACTGGATCCAAGTAAACATACTACGGCCAGATTTCTTACCGGTAGTTTCTTCTACCGTCGGGGTTGCTGTTTAATAAACACAAGTACAATAAGACCATAAATGATACTGCAGTGAGAAATGTACGATTTCCTTGAGTCAACAACATTTTAGTCTTTGGACAATTTGACAAAACTCCTGAGACTCCTTATCTGAGACTAAAAATGGTGATGTTTTCTTACAGTAATGAGATCATTAAAGAGCACCTTCAAGGAAACATGTTTTCTCTGATTTTATCTGTTAAAATAAATATGGAAGCATCCAAATCGAATGCAGTGTCATATGTCTTCAGAGCTCAGCTGCATGTAGAACAAGCTTAACCACTTCGGACCGGGGCATTTTTCAACGTTGAGGATGCTGGGCCGGCATGACTATCATTTTTTCCGTTTTCAAAATCCTTCAACAATTCATCATTCCATTTAACAGTCGTTTATAGCCGCACGGAGTAATCTTCAGGCACTACTCTAAGTTGACAGGTGACCTTCATTGACACCCGAATATTTCAGCCAGGCCTGCAGCCTTGTAAACCGAGCCCAGATTGTGCGGTGTTATACAGCTGTCTTTTGTTCACGAACCTGGCTCAGTGCACTGCTGACCTCTTTTCAATAGGGGCCAGATTAGCATGCAGCGGTGTTGTGTGGCTCATCGCTGGGGTGGTGGAGAGCTTTTGTCCCCGGTGGTAATCCGCTTGCTCTAAATACCCCAAACCCTGGTATACGGTTTCAAAATAAAGCTGGATTATCACCACTTTTGAGAGTGAAAAATGCCAGTCATGCCCAGCAGCCTGGTCTTTTGTTCGGAGTACGGTCTTTTGTTACAGGGCCCTGTTTCCTATGTCCGAGTTCGGAGACCCCGGCCACACATATAAACCATACGGCTCCGATCCCGGAGTCCCCGGCTGGTAGTGGTTAAAAGGGTTTTATTTCTGTTCATGCCAAAAGGCGAAGTCTGAAGAAGTCTGAGAAAAAAGAGAAAACGAGGGGGGATCCTCGCCCTGTGTTCGTTGTGGATAAACCCTGTGTATGCCAAATAATGCATGTACATGTAGCCATTGTTTGGCATGAACATTGTTCTGCACAATACTCCTGTGTAGTGGTATGCATACTTGTGCTACTTATTATCCCTTGACATTTAGCATTCTCAAAAGCAAGTGTTCTGGATTTTACTTTTTTGGTGCCGTGAGTTTAGCTGCATGTGTCACATGTACATGGGGAGAAACAATAAACAATGACTAACATGCAGACTACTCTCAATCCTGCAAATTTCTTTAATTCCCTCAGTGAAATTGGAAGAATCTGGTAGGGTTTGGCATGATGTGATCCAGTATCCATGTACATGTACTTACAGGTTCTATTGTGATAGCAGCCAAGCCAGGACCCAGTGGTATTCATACTCAGCAGTCCACCAACAATAAGCCACAACCTATTCAGCTCAATAAAGAGATGTAAGTTCAGTATTAGAATTCAAACTTATTGTGTTTCAGGTTTGGAATTATTGTGAGGTGTTTTTATTTAGCCCAGGTCAGTGACAGTCAAATGAAGTCTGCAGAGATCATAATGTTGATGCCACATAACTTACTCACCCAGGGATCAAAGTTGTCCTGATGAGTGAAGACTAAGGAAGAATAGATGCCAAAGGAAAAGGTTGGCTTGTTTAACCCCAAAAGGAGCCGTTCAAATTCAGCTTGGGAGTATTACATTTGAAAAAATTATGCTACAGTTGGCACCAAGTATATTCAACTTAGAATTTTGCATGATATTAATTGTATATTGTGTGTTTGTTATTGTAGAGTTTCAAGCCCACCATTCAGTCCATCAGCCATGAGTCCTCCTTCCAACAAGCGACGCTCTCAGTCACTGAGTTCTCTACCAAAAGATGCTCATGACAAGGAGCCCAGGAGCCCAAGAAAGGTTTGTTGAGAAATCAAATAATATATCATAGGTAATGCTGCAAGTAAGTTCCAAAGTTCTGATCGGTTTTGCTTCAGACAGTGTGGAATTTGTCGCCAAACTTTGGTTCATGTTTTGCAGACCTGAAGTGGTTGTATTTGGACCATGCTTGACTTGACAAAAAGATTGTAGGATAAGTGGGGAAAAAAGACAACATGATCAAATGGGAGCTCCTTACTTTACAAGATACCAGATCAAAAGAGATTTCGAACGAATTGTGTTTTTGTTATTTTTCACAAAACAGCTTCAATTACCAAACTACAGCATTTGATATGTTTGAAGAAGAAACTGGGTATCAAGTCAGCACTCTCTCCCAGGACAGCACGCATTGGCTCCATTAATTATCGTGCAAAATAGGTGCCCAAGTGGCCAAAGGGGCAATTTTCTCTCAGTCGGTGGATAACGCCATTGTGTTATTTGAGATTTGCAAACAACTAAGAGATCTGGCAAAATTACTACATAATATGCAACCCTGGCAAGATCGGCCATTGCCTTCGAGTACAAATCCAATGATGATCACATTCTGCACTGCCACTTATGACATCATTGGCCCAATATGAAACGTAAGGGCATGGCTATTGGAGATTGGCATGCATATTGTCATTTGGATATACAGTGTACATAAGTACAAACTGGATGTGTCATGCAGCAGGAATGCCCTCCTTTGCATATTCTCAGTTGATATATCTGACAACATGCTTTTTATAATCATCACGTGATGCATGGCCACCGTACATTCACAACATGTATTGGGTGTAATGTACATGTATGCGTGTACCGTACAGTACATGTACGTGTACCTGTACATATACTGTACATGCACATGTGCCAAGCGCACTCACAGCACAGTGAGTGCACAAAATTCATTATCCATTTTTTTTTGGTGTTTGCTTTTTCATCAAGCTTTCTTACGTGCATTCCGTGCACTTTCAATACCATGCCATATTAAAGCTGAACATCTAAACCAACCAGCTTGGTTCGGTTCAGTTTGAAGGTGAAAGTGCCTGTTTGATGTCACTTTCAATGCCCTGAATCTTTCTGAAGTTACATGTATTTACAAGTTATTTGATACTTACACTTTCTTCTTGAATATTTACAGATATTGGTTAATATTTACAAGATTATTTACAATTATTAGCCCAATCAGCAGTGTTAATTTGTAATGAATTAATTTGAAGTAAGTTATGTTCCACTGACTGATTTAGAAAAGTCAAATAGGCTCTCTATATATTCAAATCGAATCGAGCCATTAATCCAGCTATCTAATCATGCAATCTAAAACTCAACTCAAAGTGTTACTCCTACCCTAAGAAACTTAATAGAATGATAATATTATGAAATACGCCAATCGAATGTACAAGAAAGTAATCCTAATCCAGGGTTCCAGCTGCCGTTAGCCATTCTCGCCAATTGGCAAATAATTATAATTATGGCTATTATTCCATTGACCTGGCGAGAAAAATTGGCTAGTATTTTGCAAATTTAGACAAACCTTACCACTTGTTCACCGAAATGTCATATTGGTATAAACAATGCTAATAACATTAATACTATTAATTTCCAATTTTCACAAACAGTTCCCATTCACGTTCGCTGTTGCAGTGGTGAAAACACGCGTGCAAAGCTCACTGCATAAAGCTGCTCTGGTTCCCGCTGCACCGCGCACATGCAAAAGAACGCGTGATGGAAATGAAGCAACCAGAACCAGTCTATACATGTAGCAGCAAATATTTGTACTTTGTTTTCCTCAAAGGAACACACAACTCTGTGAAAATGTCTTCTTGGTACTTTATCTAGCAATTGAATTCTTTCTTTAAAATAATGTTTAATCCTATTGATCCCAAATCCTCTCATGCAATTTTAATGTGGGGGTTCTCTCTCTCCTCAGAGTTAAATTCAGTCTAAAACACTAAACTATACTGAAGATGTTTTGACGACTTTGTTGTGATTGATGTTTGGTTTTTATTTGATTGTCTTACATGAGCACAGGCTCTTTAAATAGTGACTCACCTCTTTAGACTTCTTGTCTTTTATTTGCTTGTCTTTTATGATGAGTGATTTGTCTTACAGATCCGAGATAAGGATCATGTCCGTCGTCCCATGAATGCTTTCATGATATTCAGTAAGCGCCATCGAGCTCTTGTCCATCAACGGCATCCCAATCAAGACAATCGTACTGTCAGTAAAATCCTTGGAGAATGGTGGTATGCGCTGGGGCCTAAGGAGAAGCAGAAGTACCATGATCTAGCTTTTCAGGTTTGTACCATGTCTATATTTGGGGCCGGTGAATTGTTACGTCAGCAGAAAATGGACAGGGATGAGCAGAATTATTCTGCAGTGGAATCCATCTTTTTAAGGTAGAACCTAAAGTTCATGTATAAAAGTGATTCAAAGCATTAGAGTAAAAGTGTAGGTATTGTATGCCAGCTTTAGTCAAATGCGTAGTACAGCATTTAGCATTTATTTATTTGAATTCATTGTAAACTTGTTTGACAGAAAACTTTGTTCTTCCATCTGTAGTTGACTCCTCTTGTATCTGAAGTGAGAATTCAGTATTGCTATTGCTATACTATAGTATTGCCATTGTATGTTTGATTGTTGTGTTACTCGTACTCTTGTATTTTGGGCCTCAGTGCCACTGACAATTATGTACTCAAAGAGCTTTCAGCAGAGTTTTCTTTTCCAGATTTTGTTATGTTTTGAATTTTTTTGTTGTTTGTTACTGTGTTTACTCAGCAGAACTTCACATGCAGTTTTCTCTTGATTTTTTGTACTATGTTTGTGTGAACGCTTTCACTTCTCCAAGCTGTTTTGCTTTCGGGGAAGACTTTTACCGTAAATGTTACATGCCACCAAAAAGCTTTTTCTGCCTAGTACAAAAAATCAATATCTCACTTTTTGAAAATGCTTACTTTCAGCTCATTCTGTGGTGACAGGTCACAAATGATAAGACTCTCATCAAAACAGAAACTTTTTTGTGTCAGCCGTTGTCTTTATGTACTCTACTTCCTTGTTGAGCAATAAGACGTTTCAAGGACTGTTCCGGGGATACTTTAATATCTTGTGATATTCCACAATCTAGCTGACTAAATGTACAGTATTTGTTGATAGGGGGAGTCAGGTTGGCTAGTGGTTTTTTCCTCGTCTTCCACCTCTGCGGTCTGGGTTTGAATCCTGGCCCGGTCCACATGTGGATTGGGTTTTCAGTCCCTACCTGATTCCGCGGGATTTACCCAGCATATTCCTCTGCATGGAGTTTTCCTCCTACCTCTAAAAACTGTAACTGCTTATCATTGTCTCCTCTCTATAGGTTTCTTCAGGCTTACGAGCTACAATGCCTAGGGCACTTTTGAGGAATCCTTGGTGTCGTTACGAGAATTTATGATTAATAATAAGTAATAATAATGATTGGGTATTGCATGCTCTAATTGCACTCTGTGTGGAGGCTGTTGGTTAGATTACTGACTTCCAAGAAATTCTATTCCAAGAGCAGAGGATCTTGAAATTATTGCTTTGTCTCCATTACATTGATTTGTCCTTGTGTTTGGTGGTGTTAGGTAAAGGAAGCTCATTTCAAAGCCCATCCCGATTGGAAGTGGTGCAACAAAGAGAGAAAGAAGTCTGCTAGTGTTGTGCCTCCAGAGCTGTGTGACAAGGCAGAGGCCAGGCAACGACATGCATCAGAGGGAGAAACTAGCTGCACTGATACAGGTCAGTCAGGGTAGAGTGTCTGTCACCTCCCAGAGCAAGTTCTGGCTACCAATATCATGGGAAGCTGGTACAAATATGCTACCTGCAATACTGTAGCTCATTCTCAGTCACCCAGTAGTGCCAAGTCACAGGCAGCGTGAGGCAACTACATCCACTGATTGCTAGGAATGCATTAATAGAACAAAGTACAATGACCCGAAGGTATTCAAGGTACAATAACAGTAAACAATTACTGACTCCTGAGATATGGGATATGATGGTTAAATATTGAAGGACTCATAGCATGATGGGGAAAATGAGGGTGCCATATGCCCCGAGGGTATTAAAACAATAAAATGTAATAAATTGTTTGTTACACCTCTGTCTTGAATTCTTTCTAATATTTTTTCTTCATCCAAAGTGTCCTAAATTTAATCAAAATGACAAGTGACTCTGTCCATAGA
This sequence comes from Acanthaster planci, assembly GCF_054643075.1. Taxonomy (NCBI): domain Eukaryota; kingdom Metazoa; phylum Echinodermata; class Asteroidea; order Valvatida; family Acanthasteridae; genus Acanthaster; species Acanthaster planci. The sequence goes on along the minus strand of NC_141786.1, from coordinate 13,798,872 downwards.
TGCACAGAGAATTGTACAATGTGCATAGACTTGGTGCATTTTTAATTGTTTTAATTGTGTTGGCTATGTGTGTCTTGCTTGAAAGTAATATCTTATTATGTCTTTAAAACCACCTTTGCTCCTACTGGAGTTTACAGTTATCAGCTACATATAGATGAAAGTAGCAGAGGTATGATTTTTTGATTTGAACTCATTTGTTGTTGTGTAAAATAATATGACAGATTTTGCAAGCAGCTCAGTGACAGGAATGCCAGTGTTTACATCTCACAGTGTGGAAGGGCACCAAGGACTACCTTCTGAGAAAATGTCAGATGGACACAAACCAACCAAACCATCTCAGGTGAAAAACTTTGTACTTACTATTTATAAACACCTCAGACAGTTTATCCATTCCATTTGGTCAAGAGCCCATCATATTGGGTTTTTTGATGCCTTTAATATGAAATTCCATTTGTTTTGGACATATTGTCCTCGTTTCATATGAAATCTTGACAATCTAAAGGCATAGTCGATCAGTGGCGGTGCCAGACCTCAGTGGCTGTGGGTGCAAGTGTGAGGCAAGGCAGAATTGTGTGGGTGCAAATGATCCTTCATTTTTCCTGGGTTATAATGCAGAGTCGTAAAATGAAAAGGTTGATTGTCCTATCGTAATATTTGACAAAATATTTGTGTGTGGAAATGTGGCTGCAAGCAGCTTTCCAGTGGGTGCATTTGCACCCACCTGACACCACATACATGTAGCACCTCCACCTACTTAATACATTTTCATTCTACATTGGTATTGCTGTGTTCTATGCTACATTGTGTAGTACTCACACATCACTTTCCACATGAGGCAATTTTTGTACTGTGTTTTGGGGGGGGGGAAACATACCATAGATATCATAACTAGTTAGAGGCCAGTCATCTGCACTCAGAGCCCAGGTGGTATTATATACACTTAGTTATTTCCCACCAAGCAAATCATTCATTTAATATGGGCTATTTACAATAGTGCGCCTCCAAGAGTTTGCAACGCGTTGGCCAATTATAATGCGCGAATCTGTCAACCCTTTCGAACATGCATTGGGTCAACAGATTTCGTGCATTGTGATTGGCCAACATGTTGCAAACTCTTGGAGGCGCACTGTTCTAAAACACCTGTTTTATGAAATCGGCAAAAAGAATGCGGTAGACACTTGAAATGTATTAGCACTGTGCACTTGGCCTCCTGGCAAAGACATTGCTGGAGAATTGTAATTATCAGAGTGAAAACAGCAAAGAGTTACAGATACTTGTGAACCATTTTCATTTGCGTCCCCAAGGAAACTGTGCACCACACAGTGCACATGCAAAGACCAGTACATGCACATGATGTACCACACACGCTGGCTTTAATGAGTACATTTACCAGCACTACTACTGTTTGTGCACAGTCCACAGTAACAGATACGTTCACAGAGAAAGAGATCAAGTTTAAGGTTAAGTAAAAAATATAACACCAGTTTATTCTGTCTTGAAATGTTAACTGTACACTGGAATTGAAACCATATTTGTTTTGTGATGTAGATTCCAGTATTATGCATGCCTCCCAAGAAGAGATCATTGAGTGCATCCAATGTTCACGCCATAAGCCATGATCAAAAGGAAGCACATGTTGCAACTTGTCAACAACCTGTAAGATGTCACCTTGCTTTCCACAATACGGACAGTTTTGTGTAAAGGTCATTCAAAATAGTGGGTTGAAAAATGGCTTTAGAATGATAAAAGTTGACGGAAAAATGAAAGAAGGTTTTGTCAGGCATATGCTAAGGCTATAAATATAAAAATGCAGGATTTTATTACATGTATGTGTTTGTTTGTGCAGGATGAAATAAAACCTTCTTTTGACTAAAACAACTTTGACATAGCTGTGAAATGAGAAATATTGATGTCCAATTGTTTTAATGTAAATTGTTGAAGATATGTTTATTAAAAGCAGACATGCCTTAAGAAGAATGGATCAAAGAAGGCAAGTTTGTCTTCAAGTTAATTCTTATGTGAGACAATTTTGTGAAACTAGCCATTGTGTTTCTGAATAGTATATTGCATAGTATAGAATGTAAAATGGTTGAATCAACATCACAGTAAAATGAACTTAGTCATTGGAAATGCTTAGCATTTGTGATTGGTTTGTGTCAACAGCAGAGAAGCAAGTTGCCTGACAACAATTCATCATCTTCAAAGCACCTGCTGGCAGATAAATCCTTAACCCTGCTTGCTCAATCCTCAACAAGGCGCAGGCAGGAGTCCGAGGAGACACTCAGTGATGAAGAGCAGATGGTGATTGATGAAGAGGGAGATGACGATGTCATTGGTATGTGTCTGGTGTGACTGTGTTGGTACATTCATTCTAATTGGTGATTGCTTTGTCATTGGTATGTGTCTGGTGTGACTGTGTTGGTACATTCATTCTAATTGGTGATTGCTTTGTCATTGGTATGTGTCTGGTGTGACTGTGTTGATACATTCATTCTAATTGGTGATTGCTTTGTCATTGGTATGTGTCTGGTGTGACTGTGTTGGTACATTCATTCTAATTGGTGATTGCTTTGTCATTGGTATGTGTCTGGTGTCACTGTTTTGGTACATTCATTCTAATTGGTGATTGCTTTGTCATTGGTATGTGTCTGGTGTCACTGTGTTGGTACATTCATTCTAATTGGTGAATGCTTTGCTGTTGAACATGAAGTTTGTTTTCACATGTACGTTCAAAACAGGAGGGCAGGCACAGGGTGCTATGCATACTGCAAAAGGTAAAATACACACATGTCGCACAGAGCAACAAGCTTTGTTTTATGAAATTGGTGCAGTTAGGTTGGACATTCAAAATGTTGGCTTGTTCTGTAAGAAGCAAACAAACCAAGGAATACTGTGGCAGTAAACAGTTGATTGCATGAACAGTATTTTTAACATCCTACACTTGAAAAGGAGTGTATACAAGATATTGTCTTCAAGTAAGCTTAAATCCTTGGTTCTGATTGGTTGATCCATGGCATCACGCTGCTGCTTAAACCCATGTACAACAGTGGATGTCACACTTGTATTTTGTGCCATTCCTGGTGCCCACAACATTTCCAGTTCCCATAAATGCACTGTACACTTGACTCTCGGTAATACGAGCTTGGGTAAGACGAGACTCCGGTTAAGACGAGTATATTTTCCGGTCCCGACTGAGTTATGCACATTCCTATGAGGAAAAAATCCATAATACGAACTTGCATGTTTCGAGATTGCGTTTGAGACGAGCATTTTGGGGGCCCCAGCTGCGTGCAAATGCATTGTTATCCGTCTAATTAGCACAAGCGTTTTTAAAGGCTTGTCACTCAGTCAATCCTTTGAATTCGGAAAGGCGCTTCCGTCATTGATTTTGTATAGTAGTAATGCGCTGCGGTTTTCACTCACCAAGTGAAGCCCTCTACTGACCAATCCACACCACCAATAACTGGTTCCCGCCCTTTTTGTGCAACAAGCGCAGCACTGATGTTGGTTACCACCTAAAATGTTGATGTACTTACGGCATTGCTCCAACCATGCATCCTGGAACTCGACTTGACCGGTTTCTCCGTTCTGGTATTATGTAATTGTTCTTTATTTCAAGTCTTTATTCATAAAAAGTACAGTTACTTCTCACTTTCATGAACATAAACTGTTTTGAAATTAAATTCCAAACCACACGTACGTGCATACAAAGTACATGTAGGCCTACATGTATGTACCGATGTTTGCTTACATGATGTACGCTTAACGATGAGGTCGATCGGTTACACGTGCGACAAGCGGGACCGCAGCTTTCGCGTAAGACAAGGTCTGGATAATACGAGCTAATTGAGAAAGTCCCAAGGCCCTCGTATTAATGAGAGTCGACTGTACATAAAATTTTGTCCCCACAACTATGGAACAGGATAAGAAAAATTGTGACTGAAGTTCATTCAGTGACGCTGTCTTATAAACTGATGTGTACAGAGTAAACTCTGGCTAAGTCGACATCATACAACTTGGCAAATCGCTCAAGTTGGCAGTCTTACGAAAGTCCTAATCATTTCCATCATAATGTTTATTTCTAAGTTGGCTTTTATAAGTCGTTATTTTGCCTAAGTGGGCGTGTGACTCTCAGTCCCATTTCTACAAACAGCAGAACAAAATCGTTTGTGTAAGTCAGTATTTAAAAAATCTTGGCATTGGCTTCGGCTTCTGCACTGCGGTTTGCAAGAGGTGTCAGTGAAAAGTCACGCGGCGACATCCGTTTATGTTTGTTGGTACAGTCAGTGAATGCTGCATTGGTGTTTATGTAAGTCGCCCAACATAGTGTTCAGGGCTCGAAATTTACAGGCGGAGGTAGCTAAAATGCATCCGTTTGTCTCAGAAATGCTTCCATAAATCATAATGACGGGTGCAAGTACTTACACCCGTTTGATTCCACGTACCCGACCATTTTTACCATTTGTTTCTACTTTTGTCATGAAAAACACCTGAAGATTTTTACTTCATTTTGGATTAGCCTTGTCATGGAACCATGACACGGTACAATTTTGTTTACGCCGCCACCAAGCGCATGCCGCAGTCTTGCATGTGATGCATGCACACACAGGAACACACACACCCATAGCCATGGCCAGTGTCACGACTGTATGGAAACTGGCCACTTGTGCGTAAATCCAAGCCAAATGTGTGGATTCGGCTTAGACTTCAGTTTCGCTGGTTCCAGTCATAGCTTGAACATGTGGCTTTGAACCATGCTCCAAAATAACTGGAACCAGCAAAGCCAAAGTCTCAGCCTAATCCACTCATTTCAAAAACACTCAATCACTGCACTTAGTTCCCTTTTACGTCTGCGTGCATATGCACCTCATAAAGGCCCAGTGCCCGACTTTTTGCGTAGCGTCGCTAAGCACATGTTTGTGGTTCAGGTAGGTCGCATATCCACTACTAGTTCCATGTCTCGTGCAACCTGCCAAAATAACAACTCGATCAAGGCTTTAATATCTGCCAAAGTCTAAGCCGTAAGTTATCAGTGTCATTGGTTTAAACAAAAGCAACAGCAAGGACCAGGGTCTTTGCTTTTTTTCTTGAACATATGTGTTTAATTATATATAACGGGTTTGCCCTTACCCAACGTATATTTATAAGCACTGTATGCTCAGTGCTTGTCCGAGAGCTTGCGAAAAAACCTCACAAGCTTACTCGGGTGGGACTCGAACCCACGACCTCCTGCTTACTAGTGCAGATGTCTTAACCACTCGACCACCGAGCTTGCCGGGGTCGGCTGGCCGGTCCGAGTCAAATGAAGCAGCGGGTACCGCGAACTATTATCAAGATGTATTTTTGCGTTGGGGAGATGTTAATTATATATAACGGGTTTGCCCTTACCCAACGTATATTTATAAGCACTGTATGCTCAGTGCTTGTCCGAGAGCTTGCGAAAAAACCTCACAAGCTTACTCGGGTGGGACTCGAACCCACGACCTCCTGCTTACTAGTGCAGATGTCTTAACCACTCGACCACCGAGCTTGCCGGGGTCGGCTGGCCGGTCCGAGTCAAATGAAGCAGCGGGTACCGCGAACTATTATCAAGATGTATTTTTGCGTTGGGGAGATGTTAATTATATATAACGGGTTTGCCCTTACCCAACGTATATTTATAAGCACTGTATGCTCAGTGCTTGTCCGAGAGCTTGCGAAAAAACCTCACAAGCTTACTCGGGTGGGACTCGAACCCACGACCTCCTGCTTACTAGTGCAGATGTCTTAACCACTCGACCACCGAGCTTGCCGGGGTCGGCTGGCCGGTCCGAGTCAAATGAAGCAGCGGGTACCGCGAACTATTATCAAGATGTATTTTTGCGTTGGGGAGATGTTAATTATATATATGTCTTTAATATTTTATGGGAACTACTTGCTCCCATAAAGTGACAAATTCAGCTGTCTGGGTAGCAAGTACTTGCTCCCATGATGATTAGCCCAATTTCCAGCCCTAGCGTTGTGTGCACTGCTATCATGGATGAATCCCAGACCTTTCTCTTCCAGCACGTGTACATTTTGAGAAAATCACATGTACATGCCATGTAAAATTGTATGGATTTTTCCTGAAAAATATACATGTACATAATATGACAGTATGTGTAGTCAAAATTGATCATTTCTGCTTTCCCACGGCCCAAGCATGAGACAAGTTGCATTGCAAGCATGTATGACCATCATAGTTACCGGTACTCTCGTAAAAACAACATGGTAACACACAAATTTTCAATATTTAGAACATATGCACCTAAATTTATTTAAATAATTATGTACAGTTTGAAATTGCAAGGAAATGTCTACTTTTGGAATTATCGAAGTCACTTAAAAATTTGTCTCAAATGGTTCAGTGCACAGTACCTGACCTGTGACTAATTAAATGTCAGTAAGTTATCCTGCTAAATTACAAATATCTGAAATTTCAAAGCTGACCAGTTTCTGTTTTATACTGTTCAATTCCTTCAATCAATGGAAAATACTCAATTCAGTCAATATGTGCGATTCCAATCCATAAATTCACATCATATTCATTTGTCAGCAATATGTTCCACTTTTCCTTTATTTTAAATCTGTCTAAAATTAGATTCAATCTATCTATTCTCTAATGGTCCTAGGAAATATGAAAAAAAACCCAGCATGTTCAAAAAATGAGTTCAATACTTTACAGGCTTCGAGATAAATTAGATTTCGAACGAATTGTGTTTGCATTATTTTTCATGAAACAGACTCTTTACCAAACTTTAGCATTCAATAAATTAATCAAAGAACTTTGGTATCAAGTCAGCATTCTTGCCCATATCACTAGTAAATTATCAATTGGAACCTGTACAGCAATCAGCAAAGTGTACATTCAAAGACGTGCAACAATACAAACAGGTGCAAAAATATCAAAGAATCAAGTATTACAAATTTCCCAGAACAACCTACCAGAAGTTAAAGAAACTCTGTGAAATTATCAAGAAATTATCAGGAATTTGATATGGTAATTAAATGGTTCATATGAGATTCTAATTGCACTTGTCACAGCTGTTTCCTCCAACGCCCATCGTCCAAGTCACAGGGCAAAGACAGTCAGGGGATGGTATGACACTGTAGAGAACAATCAGGCTGTTGCAAAGACACCTGCAGGGTGTGGAACAGGTTTCACTCAGCAAGTGGAATAGTGACTGCAAAATCCAACTGTCAGGGCCTACAATAAACAGGGTCCCAAGGACATCAGTGCTCCGCAGACCATATACAGTGTGTTAAAAAAAGAGAAACCCAAGATTAATTTCTTCATTTCTTGAACATAGCTAAATATTTTGGAAATTTGCAACCACCATTTAGTGACTAATTATGTCCTCTTGCTTATGACACCAAAAAAGTCATGTCCAAGAAATGAAGAATTTAATCTTGGTTTCCTTTTGTTTAAAACACCCTGTACATCAACATACAAAGACCATCTACTGGTATAATGGAAAATAATCAAGCTTGTGCATACCAGAAAACAAATAGTTTTCCAAAATCACAATTTTGGAACATTGGCAAAAATAATCAAGTTCCACATAATTTCAACCAGGTAAATCCAATGTAAGGAAATCATAGAGTGTAACTTATAACTGCTGTTGTCAGGCTGACCTGTGCTTGTCCGAGCCATGCCCAAGACTTCACTGAGCTGTAAATCAACTGGTACTCTCTTGCGCATGTGTGCATAGCAACTGGTACTCTCCTGCGCATGTGTGGTAGGGCTGTAGGTATGCAGGACATGCTTGTTGTGTGACAAGCAATTGGATATTTTGGACATGACGAACATGTGAACAAGATTTCAGCTACTTCCATCAGGTGAAAATGTGAAAAAATATTTGTAAAATCTTTGACTATCTTAGGATGCCTTTACATGTATATCCTGGACGTTAATTGTAATGTAATGAAGAAGTCATCCAACCTGGGCTAACTCAGTCCATTTGTACAGGTGTGGGTTAAAGGAGTTTATGGTATTCACTGTGCTCCTATCTAAAAACATGGTGTGCTCTTGGTTTTTTGTTGCGTTTATTTTGTTTTGTTTTTTAAAAAATCTTTCAGATAGTGCAGTAAGTACGCACTCGACAGAAGCTAAACCTTTGTTTCATGTCAGTGACAGTCGTAACAAGATGGTCTTTGAATTTGATGGATTACAAAATTGGAGTGATTTGTTTTATTTTGTCTTGACTACAGCTGATGATGAAGTAAGCAGTGTTCAAGAGGTGAAGCACATTGATCTAGAATGCAAGGAGCATGTGGCAGACAGTGACTCTGAAACGGAGTCAGAAGATGAGACCATGATTGAAAACAAAGCTTTCCCTCAACAACGTTTCTCACCAGTCATGAAACACCTGTCTGCATCAGACATCACCTACAGACCCAAGCCAATCAAAGCTAAACCAGATTCTAATTCACCAATCAGGACTGAGCTGGGAGTTGATCAACCAGATGCTGGCCCTACCCATGATGGTTCTCATTCACTTGCACGGCCTGCATCTGGCGGTAACAGCTTCCAGCCAACAGGTGCCGTCTTCAAGGCTCATTCACCACGAAGTCGAACAGATCCCCTGTCAGACTGTAAAGCTAAAGCTTTTTATGAATACCATCCCTCAAATAAAGAAAATCAAGACACACGTGGACATTTCTCCAAAATTGAGTTTAAATCAGGTTCCACCAATTCAAGTCAAGGGCCTACACACCGTGATGAACAGAGTTCTCTGAGGGCTATAGGCCCTCAGTCATCTGAGGCATTGAAGTCAATGTCGGGAAGTGGCTCTGCAATCTCACAACAGGGACAACATTCTGCTATCACTCCAGCAAATCCAACAGACCCAGATCCGAGAAACTCTTCCGAAAGCACATCAAGGAATTCAGTACACGCTGCAGATGTTTATGTGGACAACCAAAGCCCAGCCAGCTCAGTCATTGTCAGCTTGCCTCAGAGTCATTCAGCTATAGTTGGCAAGGCCCGACCTGCTTCAGAATGTGCCACCCAGTCAAACCAGGGTTCTGTCATTGTCAGTCCACAGTACATGTACATCCAAGAAATAAGTACTGCGTCAAGCAGTGACAATTTGAAATCAGAGTCTGCAAAGCCACAAGACACAGCACTTGCTCAGACATTACCTCCCAGTGTCATGAATATGCCAGTTTGTAAACCAATATCTTTATTGTCTACTGGTGGGGGACAGATGAATGCTACTAAATTACTGCAAACAATCTCACAAGTCAAGAAAGGCAACACTGTACAAGTGGCTGCCTGTCAACCTCAATCCCAGAGCACTGCAGCGGTATTAGCAAATTTGAATGTGAAGCCCTTGAGCTCACTCATATGTCAGTCTTTACCCACTTCTCAACCATTGGCAACCAATCAGGCAGTCACTACTCCTGTTTCCATTACCCCTGCAACACTGACAGCCAGTGGAGGGGTTGCTCATCTGCAGTATATACTCCCCTCTATCCCAACACAGGTCCCTGGTGGCACTGCCAAAGCAGTGCCTTCTGGGTTCCAGTTAACAAGCCCTATACAGCTGGCTCCTCCAATTAGTAGTCAGTTGACCATCAAAGCCACACCCACCAATCACTTAGCTGTAGTGGCAAGTGCCAAGCCCAACACTGCCCCACAGTCACCCAGTCCAGTGGTAGGAGCTGGCAATGTCTTGACTGCACAGATGTTGACAGCCAATAATGCTCAGATGATACCTTTGGTCGCAACTCAGGCACCCCTGACACCTCAACTTGTTGCTATTTCCCAAACCTCAGCCAGTTCATCCAGCCAACTGAATCAGACCCAACATATGATGCTTCAGTCATTACCTGTGAATGCCCTACCCAACTCACCTCTAGCGAGTCATGTCAACCAATCACAGTGCGTATCAGTGAGGTCATTTAATATCAATCCATCTACGGTAGTCTCTCAGCCAGTAACCATCATGACTCAGCCATATAGTCCAGTGGTAACTGTTGCTGCTGGCATCCCTGTGGCTCCTGTGTCTGGTAACCAATCCACATTGGTACAGAAAGGCCAGACTCATACCAAGTTCTTGCTGCCTTCAAGTCAAAGGTATGTGTTGGATGCATCAAATAAAAAGGTGTATTTTAGTGCCCTTTGGGCCTAAGCATTCCACACTTAGGTGTTTCACTCAGTAACAATGAACTGTACATTCATTTAAAATTTAACTGAATTGTGTTATGAAGGAGGTGATTGTGCAATAAAATGTGTAGAAATGAGAAAGACCTTGGCAGACTAAAACCAGGGCTTGGGTTCATTATTGACATGAAGAATTTTTGTTGAAGCTTGTAATGTCTCAACCAAATCCAAATAGTATTGGTGGCCTCCTATTTAAGGATTTGATGCACTGGAAACAGAACCTGAACTGATACATTTCTCCTGATGTTGTAGATGAAGCTGAGGTTTAAGAAAGAACCTTGACGTCATTCAATATTTTGTTGTTCCTGTTCAGAGTGACTATTCTTCAGCAGCCCTCTAACAACACCTCTCCTGTTACACCAGCATCCCCTGGTCCATTTGTAGTCTCTACCAACCAACTGGCAACATTTAAAGGTATCAGTAATAAAACGGACCAAAGTCTGTAAATAGTGCATCACTACCTGAATGGTCCAACAGTACAAAAGTAATAAGGTGCAAATTGTTGTAAATTGGCAAAAAATTAGTAGGCCCTACAGAAAATAGCAATTAATATAAAGAAAATGAAGGGAGTAATTACAAAGTAAAGGGCATGGTTCAAGGGAATACTAATGAAATGGAATTCATAGCTGGAAGAAATTTAGAAAAAAGGAAAAAACAAACAAACAAAATGGGGGCATTAAGAAAATGAAGTTACTGCAAAACAGCCAAACTGACCACACCTCAAAACAACCAGCCTTCCCTTTTTATGCAGGGGTTTAGTTCTTGGAATAAATTCTTGAGTGCACTGAAAAAGAAGTGATACATGGTTACTGTTGGCACACCAGGCCAAGATTAACATTCCAGATGATCATTTTATGTCAGAGTATATACCAGACTTGTGGAGTTAAGCTCATTGAGCGGTAAAGACAAGACATATATGTACATGTAAGTTTGTACTTGGAATATCATTGGACTCTGTTGTGTATACTGTTGTAAAGTGTAAATTTTTTTTTAAATTAAAGTATAATTACAGAAGACTGGTTTGAAAAAAATGCACCCCCCCAAAAAACATTTTATTGCTCTTTGAGCAACATTCCAATTTTTCTGTACAGCAAAAAATCCTTATATTATACAGTAAATAATATGTGAGGAAAACAAAGACAAAATATTCCAATGAAGATGAAATTTTTCTCTGGTGTGGTCCCCAGGTACAAATAGAGTCATCACACAACAGGTCATTGGTCAACCTCAACACGTGACTACCAGTAACCTGACTCACTCTAACTGCCAAGCTAGCAGTCAGTCACCAGTCACTAATATGACATCGGGCCATCTACCATTGATGACTGTACCTGCAGTTAATCAAGCCATATCTCTTGCTTATACACCTGTCATGCCACCACAGCCAGCTACAGCTAGTTCACCATTGCAGCCAGCTGTCATGCAGTCATCACCTGTTGCTAACCCAAGTTCAGTAGCTCCCTTGCCAGTTGGTGCTATGGTCAGTGTGGCCATGCAGCCACCAGTAACTGGTAACAGTGTTATTGTCAGTCTTACACCTGTTCCTTCAGTTGGCAATGGAACCATGTCTCAGGTTGCTCAGACAAGGACTGTATATTCAACTGGTAAGGAGTAATCTTGGAGCTTTTCTCAAAACTAAGCTTTGACTCCAGCTTTTGCTTTATCTCAGACCTCGTACAGAGTTGCCGACAAATATGATTCTGCTGTATTTCTTATGGGAATTTACTAAAAATACGACTGCACATTTTTTCCCCCATAAATACGGGTTTGGGCCATTTTGACATGCCTGAAAAAAATTGCAGTTCAACAGTTGCGAGTGTACATTATGCTCGAAAAAATGGCTGTGAGTGTAGAGTGTGAAATGAAATTTTTGCGAACGATCTCCTAATGAACACTTGCGAAAACAGCACTGGATGGCGTGCAGTAATGCACTCAATGGAATTGATGTGTGTATTTTATAGATGAAATCAAACCATCACCCTCATATTAGTTTGTTGCTCTCATAGTCACTGCTACTTCACACAGGTGTATTCATTTCAGTATCCCCAGTGTTTATGTTCACTACACAAGAAGACTTTTGAAAAGTAACAATGAAGCCAATGCCTGGACTCTGGTTTCCAATAGTCATCTATAGACTTATCCGATAAGACGCCATGACTGTGGTGGCACTGCAGTCACATGCACATTCTTCAGCTTGATGCGAGTGTGCATTTGGCAAATCAGGACACCTTATTGGTCGAAGAGGCATGTAACGCGTGCGTACCACCTATATGGTTAAATATTATTAAATATGGTTAAAATTTAGAATGTGAAATTTGCTGTCTCAAAAGTACCTTGGAAGTGATGATATAATTTGTTTCTACTGAAAATCAAGCAGGTTATTTTTAATCAGTTCGTGTATGTTGAGTGTGTTCTGACAAGAAGCATACCCTTACCAGAGGAGACAGACTGTTTGGCAATTTTTCAACTGGGCCTGAATACTTGTTAAATGCACATACAAAGATTGTGCATTTCAATGGAAATTGGCGCATAAGCTCAGCACATCCCACACCAAATGCACGTGAGCTTACGCATGCAAGCAGCAAGTTCCTACTTCACACACAAAAAAAATGTTTTCAGTTTTTTATAAAGTCCCTTTCACAAATCCCCTGAACTGTTGTCAGGACATTCACATCAATGGTTTGAAAATTTGGTAGTTTTGGGGTGTTTGAAGACATGACTTGAAGGATCATCAATATGTGCATGTACTTTGAGGATAGATCAGTTACATCAAGATAAGGTGATGTCTGTATATCTTTGCCAGATTTCATGCCTGGTATCATTGTTTCTCATTCAGAAGCAATCCGAGGCTCAAAGGTACCGGTACCGTAGTATATTGTACACGAGGTAATATGTGTAGTCATGATTGCAATATGTCTGTTATTATTCCCAGGTACAGCAGCCAATTTGCCTATGGTGTCAGTTACTTGCCCAACACAAGCCAGACCTAGGATGGAAGTATCGCAAATGGCACCCAGCCCAATGTCTACCCTACCTGCCACTTCTACCAAACGTGTCAAGGCCACTATTGCCACAATTCCAGTTGCCACTTCCAGCATTGTTGCCACTGCTGTGAGGATGGGTACCAAGTTACCCATCGGTAAACATGGCAAGGACACTAGAGGCCTGACCACCACATCTCAGAGTTATCTTATGATGCCCAAGCTAGCTCCTATCCAGTCCTGTGCTACAACTCAAGCTACTGCAACAGTCACTTCCACATTGCCCAAGACTCAGACAGGCATGGATGACTCTAAATCAAGACTAAAACACACCAACATAAATGAATCAGTGCATATACCGGCTCATGCACAGGAACCCATTGGCTTTCCATCTACTACAGTAGTTGCACAGCGTCATGAAGCCCTAACAGATAGACAAGAAAAAACAGTTTCAAGAGCGCAAAGTCCAGCACCAGCAACCACCAGCACCGCTACTAGTCAGTTCTTAAACAATGTCTCAAACACTACAACTCTTGGTGAAAACAACACTGTAAGTACTGTTGCTTCAAAGACACAGTCTATAGCTGATTGTGGAGCTGTGGATTCTACCAGCCAAGAGCAGATGTCAACAAATGAAGCTTGTTCTCCATCAGTAACTGATAGTGACTTGCCAAGCATGGCTCAAGAGCACATCTCAGTAGAAGTAATAGATCAGTCTACGGGGGATATAGACACCAAACCACAAAGAGCTTGCAAAGGAAAGAAGTATAAAAAGATACTTGAAGAGTGTGGAGTCAAAGCACACAAAAAAAAGGTCAGATATTTGTAGAGTCAGTATTGAAAATTATTTGCAATTATGGATTTACAATATAACTAGTGCAGTGGTTGTTGCAAACAAGTAGAATTTCACAGTTTGATGATGAGACATGTTCCCTTCTTAGATGCATGCTTTGTAATACTTTCAAAGTCACAGTTTGCTGACTTCGGTTGGTATTGAAACAAAGACCTCACTTCATTCAAATCTTAATGTATTGAATTGAAGTAGAGGTACCAGGGTCTCCTCCAGTGACCCAGCCCCCCGTTTGTTTTAATGGGTAGTGTGTGATTTGATGAAATGGATGGTAAAACATGACCGACAGAATTGTGCAGAATGGACAGTAAAAATTAAAGGTGGGTTTATATAAAACTTATACATACTTCAAGGGACTAAATTGTATTTCATTAAGAATATAATTTCTAAAATACCTCATGAACTGCCTGACTGGCCAGCCATGCCATGTCAAGTAGTTTGCATGCACAGTACATGCTAAATCATGATGTCTAAGTTACCTGGTGTCCGTAATTGCCTTACGTGTTTGTGCACTTCTATGCGGATACCAGTGTGTTTGACAGTTACTGTCAAACAGCCAGACTAGTGTTTCCATCATGTTGCACGTATGCAGCCACGGTAGGGTAGTCATGGATAACTAAGGACAGATACTAGTGGCTGTTTTGGAAAAAAAGTAGATGAAATCCTGAGAGGTACAATGAGCTTGTTTCATTGTTTCACAAAATTAATGCAAGAACAAAAATGGTTTACTCTAATTGATGAATTTCAACTTTGGAAACATCACTGTACTTTCTGCGCTATATTGTAGAAACTTCATGGAAATAGAGGGCAGAATGTAATGTAATATGCTATCCTGTTCCAACACTAATTTTATTTCCCCATTCTTGACCTTAGTAACCCATTAAATGTTTGCGTGTCACATTAAATGTTCATATGTCACATGATTTTCAGAGCCTATTGTTCACATGCGTGTGCTGTTTGGAAATGGGCATATGGATGTACATGTAAAATACAGTGTTCTAAAACAGTTTATTTATCTTGAATGCTTTTGCTGATGGTAATGACAGATCTCTAAGATTGGTACTACATCGGCTTGTTCACCAAGGCATCATGATGAAACACTGACGTCCACAAGGAACACTTCAGAGGAGGATGGGGTAACTGTTAGCTGTGATGAGCCACACAGGGACAAAGACACCAGTGATTGCATCCAGAATGAGGATACACACATGCACATTGACCGAACTACTAACTTAGAGACAGATCATGCAGTGGACACATCAACAACTAAAACAGTGTTATCAATCAAGCCAGCATTACCAGTCCCAGGAACACCTAATCAGGGGCTTGTTTCAGATACCACCAGAGATCAGGGAACAGGCAAGCAGCTAGGCATAGTGGGCAATGAATCTACTCTACCTACTTCACCGGCCAAAGATTCCAAGCCAATACTGAAGAGGAATATTGATGATGGGATGGAGAGGTATGTGTAAGATCCATGTCGGACATAAATCAGTTATACTCGGGCAATTCAGTAACCTTTAACTTTTATTTTCTAAGATCCTTCCAAAGGCAGTGGTGATTTACAAACTTTGTAGAACGAGGGAGGGAATAGCCCTGTCCTGGTATGTGTTCATCAGCTAAACCAAGGGGAATAAAATAACCAGCAAAGGGTCATTTCTGGCTAGTCATGATGATCCTATAGGATATCGTTGCTAAGTATCAAAGCCTCTTCAGTTCTTCACACATGCTTGAAGTGGAGTCTACATCACTATTTATTAAAATGGGAGTGAATATTCAACTTACTGTGATCATTATGCATTTTTGTTCAGAGTCCTAGAGGAAGTGAATTTTGAGGCTCAGTTTAAGGAGTTACCCGAGTACCATCCTGAAGACCATGCCCAGGATATTAGCACCATCCCTCTTACTCCACATGCCATTGTTAGCAGTTACAGAAGGAAGAGAAATAACTCCCAGGGTAGGAAGTTGTAATGTATGCATTGCAGTTTAGAGAGGAATCTCAGCTTATGACCATTTCACACTCACAGGACGCAGCAGAATCAGCTGTCAGGATCTAAGGCGTGTCAAATTTCAGATTCAGTTGCATGTGTGTTACCGTTTACAAGCAATCCAACTTGTCGTCATTATACCAGTATTCTTTGCAATTCCCTCTCAAGGAGACCCTTATACACTTCCCATTGATGAGATTGAGATTGGCCATTTGCTTTTCCTTGCCAACCTTTTCAAATCCTTCAAAATTTGCCAGGTTGTTTGGAAGATTTTTCAGGATTTGGGAAGGGACTTTTTTATAGCATGGAACTTGATTCTTTTTGAAGAGAAAAGTATCAGGAATGTGTCATTGGATCCTTGCAAACTAGAGGATTTGGGTAGATTCAGAAAGGTTCCTTACTTGAATGCTTTGGGGCATGAGGCTTAACAGTTCACCATGGATGAGTTGACTTTGATCTGATTTGACCCATAGGTAAGGGTGATGACTCAGGCACTGATAATGATCCCATCTCACCAAGACTCAAGTCCCCCACACGACGACCGTCAAGTGGCTCTGAGCCTAACACTCCTGGCAAACGAGCAATGGTAGAAGACACAGTTTTCAAGTTTGGTGACAAGATGGTGGTGTTAGGAGAAGAGCAGTCCACTCCAAATCGGACGCCAGGTGAACTTTATTTGTAATATTTATTTCATTCAGTTTTTTATTACGTGTTATGGGGGATGCTTTCTAGTCTGCTTGTTGATGTGATTTGGTATTAATGAGTGTAAAGCCTACGGAAGTTCTTGTTGATTGGATTTGTAAAGCTGTTAATAAAAGAAATTTGTATAATCTTTAATCACCAGAATCAGTGATCTCATTACAAAGAGGATTGAAACTCTCTCATATTAAAAAATTAGTATGAAGTTAAATTGGCAATGTTAAAAGCCAGTCAGACAAAGAGTTTTGTTGGTATAATTCATCCTTCAATTCATCAATTCAAACAATTTTCAGTTGATACAGTCAGGGCAAAAACCATTTCATAATTGGTATGTGTGATTTGATAAAGCTTGGTGTCAGCCCTGCAAGTCATGTGCCAAAAACTAATGCAAATGCTGTCACAGGAGAGTAGAAGTGGGAGATGAGATAAAACCTCAACATTATCTGTTTATAACACTGACAGTGATAACATGATCTTTTGACATGCTGGTGGCATATGCACGTGCATTGATCATAATGCATTAAAATATGCTGATTAAATGATTCATTCAAGAAAATAATGATGTGACTCTGTTTGCTTCTTGATAGGTCCTGATGAATGTGAAGAGTTTGACTTTGAACCAGAGAAGAACTCCTCCACCTTGAGAAAGATCTTAGACTCTCGTCGCATCTTGGTCATGCAGCTGTTCAAATCAGAAGGCTACTTCCCCTCTGGTGACTACTTTAGACTTTGTGTTATTGCCTATTCAACCCATAGAATGTATGCATTGGGAAAGCATTCATCTTGAATCAATTATGCCACCATGTTTCATTTACATTGGCAAACTCAAATTTCAACTGCACTGACTTTGGTTGTCTCAAGTTTTCAGTCCCAGTCACTATGCTGTTTCCTCCTTGTTTTTGGTCCTCGTTTGTGGTCAATGCAAAGTATTTCCTCTTGTAATTAAAAGTTACCTCATTAACAGGTATATGCTTGGTCTAAAAAACTAGTCGGAATGGTAAGACACAAATTGCCCCAAGCCTTGGACATCTGGATGTCGTTGTGATACTTCTCCTAGAAATTGAACACGACTGCATTAAATCAAATCTTGTTCCCTTTTATGGCACGAGCATTGGTCAGCCTCGGTGACTTGCACACAAATTGACTTTCATTTGTTTTTGATAGCATACATTAATAAATTTCTTACCTTACCTGTAGTGAATTCTTTAAGCCCACTCACTTCATGACTTGAGTAGTCACTTCAACCACATGAGGATTCCCCCCCATCCTATTGAAATAATAATTATTCTTCCTTTGGCTGCAATATCAATCATATTTTGCATGCACAATTTGCAGATGATCTTATTGTCATCAGTGATATCACTGAGAAATAATTGACTTGGAAGGAAATTGATATCAACAGCAGAACATTGAGTTGACCAGGTACCTGGCAGAAGACCTTTATGATCTTTATGCACATCTTCCTATGTTGATCAGTAGACTCTGTTTGTTCATTTACCCCTTTGCGCTGGGAGGCGGCTAAACACACCGTAAAAATTGAGATCCTCTGCTCGCTTTTCAGCTATTATTCTCGGCCCACGCTCGAGCGAACACGGCGAAAGAAAGCAGACCGTGGCTCTTGTATATATGGTAATTGGTCTATGTGCATAACCCAGAAATGAAAAGACCGACTTTGCATCAGAATCACCAGCTTCACAATAGTCCTCACTTTGAGAAAAGGCAAGGGGAATGTGGAAGGGTGAGTAGAGCCCCATGCCACCGAACAATCGGCCTTTTCACCGTGTAATTCAAAGCATGCAGAGCATGCAGGGCCACAAACCAAGAATTTGCAGTTTGGCAGGTGGCCTTCGTGGCCAAGCGAGGCTGGAATTGTTGGAGTCCGCTTTCGGGAAGAAATTCCCGTCGTCAAGGGGTTAACTAGTGTATCCACATACCGTAAGTGTGTCAGCTCACAGGATGTCATCATTTTGTACACAGAATGCCTTATCTCATTCACAGAATGCATATACCATAAATATTCCATTTGAAAATGCCACTGTACATTCAGGCCAGAATGTGGACTTTTACTATAAAAGCTGTCACACGAAATCAGGGTTTGAATTTTTGTGTTTGTAGTGCTCTTGTTTCACGCTAAACGGACTAATTTATGTTGGTATTTCCATTGCAGCTGCTGCAACGTCAGCTTTCCAGACCCAGCATCAAGACATTTTCCCTTCCAAATCCATCCTGCAGCTGAAAATCAGAGAGGTTCGACAAAAGATCATGCAGCACTCCAGGGAGGATGAGATGGAAGAGGGTAACATGTCACCTGGAGGTCCTCAGTCAGCCAAGTTACCTGGTACTAGTGCAAACCGACTGCAATCTAGCTACAAAGCAACCAGCAAGACTATAGCCTCATCAGCTAAGAGCAAGCTAACATTAACATCTATGGTCAGTACAGATACAAGCATGACAGCTAAACTGACCCTAACCCCACCACCCCCAGCTTCCCCTCATGATAAAGCACAATGGTTAAACTCACCCAAAGGCACATATACAAAATTCCATTACACCCCACCTGCCAAGTCCCCTCTATCTCGGACTATCCCCAGTGCTAGCTCACCAGGACTCCAGACAGTGTCCAGTCTGCCAAATACAGGCAGCCCACAGCGGGCTTGTTTCATCTATCCATCTACTCCCGTGTCACCTTTATCCCAGTCTGGGGCACAGATGATGACTGGGAGCAGAGCCCTTTGCAGTAGTCATGTATTGGGCCAGGTGGGTAATATGGAGACTAGTCAGGTAGTAAGCAGTGTTGATGGGACTGTAAGCAGTGCAGTAAGTGCTGCTGCGGTATCTAGCTGTAGTCTTCAACATTTGTGATCAATACAGACCTGTGTTCGTTACCATTAGGTGATCAAGCTAACTTTTCCCAGCACAATGAGTAGGGTTGTGGAGTTACATTGTTGATGTTTTGTCCACAATATAAGACAATGTAACGTATGAAGTAGCTGAAGAGGTGCATGTACATGTGCTTATTGCTTATAGCTTGATTTGTAGTATAGCAAAGTTTTATGATGTAATAATCCTGTCAAGATGCAAAAAGAGCTGCTTTGTGTACTTAACTTAATCATGCTAAAGTTTTGATTGAAAACGTGTATACAGCAACTTCAGCATATTGTAAATCCTAATTCATGGTAATTTTTGGGCAAAACTGATTAATGGCAAACTGAAATTCGGGTTGTTTTTGCAAGAAATTTGCCCAACTATACTGCCCATTTGGAAATGATAAGCTGACCCACTATGGTGATATAGTTAGGGTGTTCCACATATTTTTCATTCACGGCCTTAGTTATCCGATTTGATGAAAGATACAGGCAAACCCAAAAGGATACATAGATAGTGAAGAAACAGCATCATGAGTGCGCACAGCCAATTGCTGATGCTGAAGCAGTAATACTTGGGTTTCAGAGATAAACTTCAGAGGGTTAGTCTTTACCATTAGCAAACATATTCTCCTCCTGTGAGTCCATTTTTCAAAGCATTACTGTGTAAAAATCATTGAAAGGCTAAAGCTTCGTTTTGAAATGCAACAAAAGAAAACATAACATAGTGAAACTCATTATAAAACAAAGTGTCCTTGCATATTTTCAACACGTGAAGTCAAACTTTTTGGAATTGTTATTTTACCAAAGATATACATTTTACAAATACATGTACATGTATATAGGTTTAGTCTACTTCAGCGATATGTTTAAGTGGCCCTCACCCAAACCCAAAACCTTCAAAAGTAAAGTGATTATTTATAAGGTACATAGCTCCACAGTAATGTTAGTTTATTGTGAAAATATTCGAAATCTGTTCAAATTGTAAGGTTACATTTAATATACATGTAGCTTAAGATAAATTACATAATTTGCACGAATGCATCGTTAATAGAAAAAAGTATTCCTTGACACTAGTTCTGGCATTTCTTTTTCCGTTTTTTTTCTTTGAGACAAATGCATGAAGCTGTGGGTTGTATCTGCTAATTGGATGGAACAGACTCATTAATTTGTCAGTGGGAGAATTTTATTTGAATTTGTACCGTTGATGGTTGCATGATAAATGTTCTTTGGACTGTTAATTTGTTAAAGATGTGCATTAGAGAAGTAAAAAGGATTGTGCAAAGGACTGAAGAAGTTTGCTGTCCAAAATGCTCTTTTAGATCCCTGAATGTTGTATGAGAATTATACAGCCAACTAATTTGTGAAATAATTACTTTCTATCGTCTCATATACATGTATGTTTTATTAGTAGTTTTGTAAGTTACATGTACAGAGAATCTAAGAAATAGCTTTTAACAGATCATCTTGGAAATTGACTGCAGTGTCATTTTTTAGACAAAAGAATGTAGTATTACTGATTCAGGAGTACCAGTTTTACAGTTGTTTGTATCCACGGTCAAAGTATTCTGGTTAAAGTTGGGTTCTCCATGTGAATGCCAATCTTACATTAATGAGCAATGTTCCTGTGCTGTTGTAGTCTATATGACAGATTTTACTGTGAAATGTTACATCAGTTCCCAGTCAGCATTATAGGCCGTGTAGAGCCCGATTTGAGGCCTAGCTTAAAAATGCAATCTTTGTGCATACATTTTGAAAACCATATGTTAAACCACTCAGTTAAATTGAAAGCACACCCGGAAATGCCTTTTTCTGGTTTTTATTTCCAATGCCTTTCATACTTTTGTGCACCTTTTCAGAATGCAAAGCACTTACGAGGGTAGAATTTTTAACTGTGTATGCTGGCCCAAAAAGCAAATATGTAGATTTCAGCAGATATTGGATTTTACATACTAAGTGCATGTATTGAAATGTAACCTTTTGGCCTGGTTGCATGATATGAAAATCAAGTCTGACCTGACTTTAGGGTAACATTTACCCCCCCCAAAAAAAAAACATTAAATAAATGAAAACAAAATAACTAAGGCATGGAAACACCTTACTGAAGTGGATGTGGGATGGGGGAGGGTTATTAGTTTAATCAAAACAAACAGAACCACTGAGCAGGACAAGATTAAAATAGCAGACAAAACTGGACTGGAAATGATTACACTTGACTTGGTTAGCTACTTCAAAGTCTTTATATCCTAGCTTGCCCAAGTGCAAATATGACTTCCTTTAGTTGTAGTTCAGATCCTACCACAGATATCATCATGACCCACCTTCTCAAGAGTGAATAATACATGTACTTTTAAAGGGATTTCAATTGCTTAATCGGCGAGTTCAGATCATCTAGGCCACATTGTGACACACATTGATAAATGTTATTAGACACAAGATGTTTGGGATCCATGAAACTTAATGAGGTTTCTGTCTGTAAAATTCAGATTTAACAAATGTAGTTCCCCTTTTGGTTCTGAAGGTGGTTGGTGCCAAACAGTGTCATGTTTTATATACAGCATTGTTTTTATCCAGTGTTCAGTGTATTGCTGACATTGGCAAAACTGCAGCTGACAATATAAGGCTTACAAGAATCAAGGAAAAATCACAATGTCAGCATGGCTGAAACACTCAGGTGCACAACTTATTGCCATTTGGATGTCCTCAAATGAGCAGCATCTTCACACTGGTAAGGTACATGGAAGAATGTCCCAAGCAACATATACATGTATACATGTTTAGTAGTGCATTTTACTGCACAGTTCTGCAGAGTTACTAGCACCTATATGGCTACATGTAGCTGCACTCCAAAGTAACCACAACTATCACATTGTTAACATAAATGTCCACATTTGGCTGTGTTATGTTGATGTAAACTAAAACTCTAAGCACAGGCAAACTGTTCAGAGGTATTACATGTATGTACTAAACCATTGTGGATTTATCACACATCTTCATTGATGTATCAGTGATCCTTCCACTGAATTCTCATAAGATCTCGAGCATCTTGCCAGAGTAGGCACTTGTAGATGGGGAGGGGTCACTTGTAGATGGAGGGCAGGGTCACAAGCATCTTGCCAGAGTTGGCACTTGTAGATGGGAAGGGGTCATAACCTCAGTGCCTGATGAGTACATCACAATCAACAATCTCCACAGTTTTTCTAATTTGTCTGTGCCCAAGAATGTTAGTTTACAAACCTTTGTATTATTTGTGTAAACTTATGTTTGAAGCCACATTATGCTCAAACAAGAGCAAGACATACACTGCAAATTGTAACCATACATTCATTTTTTGCCTGCTTGTAAATATAAAAATCTTTAATTCCAAACATAAATATGGTTAATGTACATGCATCCCTGTATCATAAATGTATAGATATATGGCAGACTGTATGATTGAAGTGATGAGATCTGTAAATACCCGCTATCTTATGGCAAGTCAAACTTTTGATGAAATATGCGATCTGATTTTTTTTTTAGTTTCTCCAAATCCACAAACACTAATTACCCACACAAGTTTGTATAAATATGTATAGCATTTGGCTTTGCTGCATGTTCGCACACTTGTTCACCACAAATTTTGTGTTGAAAACTTTAATGAGTGAAAACTTTTAAGCTCAATGACAAGTATGTTATGTACACTCAAACTGGATTGGGAGCTGCACCACATCCACAAAAAATACATGGTAAAAATTGTATATGCCTTTAGTAGTCGGTCACCTTGTACTTTCCAAATGGAAAGTCGGTTTCACATTCTGACGTCATGGGGTTTTAAGCTCCATTACTTTTCCTGTGTCATCACTAGGACAGTCCACCTGAATCTTGAGTAATTACTGTCTGTGGGAAACTGTCCAGCCAATCTCTATTATGCCTAGTGAGGATACCTTGCGAACTTACAAATTTGTATGAGATCAAGCTAAACCAGTGCATAATTTATTTCTTAAATAGTTTTACTGACATATTTAGCAATGCAGCCAAAATGTACAATGTACATGTATGCTCAATAAAAATGAGAAGTAGAAACAGATTGAGGAATGTACGTGTGTCTAATACCTGTATTAAGAATTGCTTTCATTTTACAATAATGGCAAAGGAAGGAAGAGTTGTGACTCAACAATTCAATCTTTGACATTTTATTCAATTACATGTGTCTTTAATTCATTACATTTATAAAATGCAGTTCTAAACAAGTTTTCATAACAAGACAAACACCTCATCCATGGCTACAGAGAACACGTCATCATGTGGCAGTCAATAAAGTTTTGAAGGTTAAGCATATTGTATAAATGCATAAACATGCAAGCATGTTTGTAAAAGAATCACAATGATTCTTGTATGCACATTCCCATGGCTACTATTGACATCACCGCACATGTAGGCCATGTACATGTACAGTATACGGTATGTCATCTGCTCAAACTAGAAACTCCAGCAGTTATTTACATGTGCATAGATCGCACGGGATCCATGTAAGTTTATATTAAAGTCCAGTAAAAGCATCAGCAAAGGACCTAGTCCCTCTATGCTGCTATCAAAGTTAACAGCTGTCTTCTACACTTCACATCATTTTTCATTTCAATGAAAAACAACATGCAAAGACACAAACCAAACCCAAAAAGTGTCTCTAAAATCTTCATTTGGAACTGTCCTGACACTCGATACTTTCATACCAGTTTCTCCCTGCACTTCTTTTCCCCATATCTGTGTGCTCCACAGTATTCCTGTACTTCAATGAAGCTGGATATCTGCCTTTGTCTGTGGGCTACTCTGGGGGGAGTTTAATACATGTCTATCTTTGGACTACTGTGCTCTTATATACTGTACAATGTGATTCACCATTTGGCCAGTCCGTTACATACCAGGAATATGCATCTTTGAATCATTAAGCATTACATAAAGGCATCACCATTTCAAACGTCTTGATACAAGTTCACGGTATTTCACAAAATGTGCAATGTCACCTGTACAGATCAAACTAAAATCTTCTGGCTAACCTACATGTACGATCATTTTCTGTGTCCTACAGATAGGACCTTTCTAAAGGCCGATTCATACTATGCCTGAAAGCGAAAATCAATGTGAATTTGTGACATCGGATCAAAAATGCATATTATAAATTAGCAAAGTTGAACATATTTCTACTCAAGCAAAATTTTGCTGCAAATTTTTTGTGATGGCAAATTCGCTTTGCTTTCACATTTCCCTGAAATATGAATCGGCCTTTACTGATTCTTTTCTCACTATTACCAATGCCATCTAATTCAAATGCAAATGAAATTTTACATGCATCAAAAACACCATCATGGAGGAAAGAGCCATAAAAAAACCAAAGAATCATTTTTTTTAATACAACAAAAACAATACACACGCCAAAGTGTTGTCATTAACTTTTTGATATTTTGAAATTCTTTTCTCAAAGTATCCTTTTTGTTTAATTTCCTCTCCATTCCTCAGTAATAAATGTCAAAATGAAAAAGGAAATAATTGTTATGGAAAGTGATAAAAATGTGATGATGTTGAGAACACAGTTGGGCATATATCACAACGGCCTAAATCAACCCATATCACTTTATCAAATGTTTCAGTTTCCTTTTCATACACTTGAACATGGGACACATGCAATGTGTACATGTTCAAGCGGTGTTTATTACTTTCATGAAAAGTGACTCATATAAAAAAATAAAAGAGCACATTTCTGAGAAACCCACAGCAATTAAACTTCCTTATAATTTTTTTCAAAATCATGCAATTGTCTGCTTTAACTGAAGAAAACACTGAAACACAAATGATGAAAGTATACTGCACTTACGGACAGCCATCTTTGTTGACACATTCAACGAGAAAGCATAACTATGAAATCTACATGTACACATAGCAGCCTCTACATTGCATCTTACTATGTTACATGTGTTGATCAAAGAATTACCAGAGTGCAAGTGCAAGGGCAACAGCTATAGATGAGCACAGCACGGCATAGCCAGTTGTGTACATTGATTTCATGTCCATACCTCGGCCAGTATCCCAGATCTACAAAAAAATGTTTTCAAATTAAAAAATCAAGGACATATTTCAAATTTCATAGAGAGTTAACCACTTATCAAAAGAAATTTACTTTCTGTAATTCTTTTACTGCAAGAACAGTCCTGAAAGAAAACCATGAAGGCATAGTCAAAACTAGCCACTGCTTTTAAACCCTAACCTTCCCAAGTTCTCCTAGTTCCTCTTTGCAAAATGCAGAAATTTGGAGGACTGAGGTTACTTGGAAGTTGAAGCATTGGAGGACTTTGCAGAATTGAGGTTACTAGGGTTTTTTGCCCCAACAGGAATATGGAGGATCAAGGTTACTAGGCTCAATGGAAACATGAGAATTTGGGAGGATTCAGGTTACTGGAGACGTATTAAAAGATGATTTTGGAGGATTCAGGTTACTAGGGACTTGTGCTAAAAGATGGTTTCGGAGGATTCAGGTTATTTGTATACACATGTATATGTACCTCATAATTTTGCACTTGTCAGGCTACATGTACATGTACATGTATGCACAATTCTCCACGGAGCTTTAGCACACTGACCTTCAGAAATTCACCCTTACAATTACCGGGAAATCAGACACCCCCAAATGCATGAAATGCAAATCAGACATTCCAGTATTTACACAGTGGCCCAGGACAGTGACTTATGACTGGCTCTGTACTGCACAAGCAGGGTGAGACCCTGAAAGTGACCCCACTGCATTCGGCAAAAGACAGCCGGTGAATTACAGTCGTCAGCGGATTGGGCAATTTTCCACAGTGGTGTGGTCAATGTGTTTTGTTTATTAAAGTGTTAGCATAATGTGCAAAGACACTTCAAAATATCAGTTATTTTCTGAAGCTACATCTTTGTTTTTTAAATGTCAAACTGAGACATTCTTGTCATTTCATGGTTTGGTATAACAATGGTTAAAAACCACACTGGAGAATTTTGGAAGATTCAGTTAATGGGCCTTTTAACAATTCAGTATTGGAGGCTTCTGCAGGATTCAGGTTATTTGCTAGAAATACGGGGAAGGGGGTTAGGGGTTATTAATCCTCAAAAATCTTCAACTATAAGTGAGTCCAACGGCATATTCTCTGTACACCAATCTTCATGGAACATCAAACCCAATGCACACAATGTAAAGAAAAAGTGACTGGCTCTACATGCCACCATCACTTCAAATCCTCTACAACCTTCAAGTGGAAACTACAGCAACGGCTTGGGTTCAGTTAAGGCCAAAAGATTACTTTTAAACATTAGGTCTTGATCATGTCTAAAAAATACTCTTCAATGTAAAGGTACATTTAATGTAATAGATGCCAATGTATATTTGTTAACTCACCATATGTCGTATTCCATTCATGTAGTGATAACAGAATGGCCAGACAACATACAATTTAGTCAGGAACAAAAGTGCTGCTCCATATGACCATGACTTGACAATCGCAAGACTGGATTCAAAACCACCAGGAAGAAAGTTTGCACTAAGCCCAAAGACAGCAAGTCCTGCAACAAAAGGATGGTGTGATCAGTACAGTTTTATTGGAACATTCAAGGTTTCAATTGATGGCATGCGTGCCCTGTATTTCATTTGTCCCATGATGTCACATGGCACTGACATTGGCTAATTTCCTGAGAAAGTATGATGAAATTTCTCCATCAAAATACAGCTATATATTATGAATTCAAGATAAACTTATGAATGTTGGTGAAATCAAGTAAACTGAGTCTGAATACGGTTTCCATACTTGCAAAAATTAAATGTGCAACTGAGGGTATACATGTACATGTACTGCGTGTACATATAAACTGAGAAAAATAACGGCCTTACGAAAACCAAATACAATGTATTATTCACATAAAAGTATCAACTCTTACAAATGAAACGAGGTTGTTTCACCCATTAAAGTTCTCCTCAAAATAGGCAGACAGTTTCACTTCCTGACCTCAGTGACCTGTTATCGTACGACTGGTGCAAAATCGTAAAACCTGCCAGCTTATATGGCACCAGTGCTTCAATAGTTCAGCTGACAAAATGATGACATGATATTTCTGCGACCACGGTGACCATGCCAACAAATTTCAGATTTCCTAGCCCTCCCTGTTTGCTCAAGCTGAACTTATTTCTAACATCTGAATTGAATGCTTTCAAACTTCTCATTTCAAACTTCTTAACTTCTCATTTTCTCACATTTATGACAAATTTACAATTTCCAACATGAAAGTCTCCCAGAATTTTGTCACGTGGTTCCATAAATTCTGCATGGCAGTATATATGTACATGCAATATACACTGTACATGCACACAACACACATATACGTTACTACACCAGGTAGCAACACTTAAGGACTGTATATTCTCACCATTCAGTTTATGAGTTACACTTGAATATCAATTTTGTGTGTGAATGCGAAGCATACATATGCAGAAACCAATTCACTGGGTGGGTGCCCTTGAACACATCTTCCACACTGAGGACATGCATGTACAATGTTTAACAGAGATTCTTAAGTGACAATTTTCCCATTTGCTGAAAACGAAAGAAAATGCTTTACTTTTCTGATCTTCAAAGAGACAGAAAGCCTGATTTTGTTTTCCCACAAATGAAAAAAGCCAGAATTGTTGCAAGTTACCCACAAGGCTTCGTAACACACGTGTGTCCTACACATAATACTGAAGGGGTATGTGCCCTTCCTAGTGCTCTGTAAAAGCTGTTGGGATAAGCAAATACCCACATGTGAACATGCTCACAAACCACATACGAGCATACTGCGTGGTGTATGCTTACCAGCATAAACTCCAAGTCCTGTGAAACGATGTGAACCTGACAGCAGTGCAGGCAATGGAAACCTGGCAGAGAAAAAAAGTAATATAAACTCTCTTTTTTTTTTCAGAACATCCATGTATAATCGAGGAAGAGCTCTCCTAGGATTTTGACTCACTGGATAGATTCTTGGCATTCCCCTCAAGACAATGAGTAATAAACCACTGAATACTAATACAATTGGAACCTACATGTATGTGTCCTGTTTGACCCTTGCTACCTTCAGTGAGTGGTTGCATCTACGATGGTGAGTGTGTGTTACTTAGCTACTATGGTTGGTCGGGGGAGGGCGGTGAGTGTGTGTTACTTAGCTACTATGGTTGGTTGGGGGAGGGCAGTGAGTGTGTGTTACTTAGCTACTATGGTTGGTTGGGGGGGAGGGCGGTGAGTGTGTGTTACTTAGCTACTATGGTTGGTCAGGGGGGAGGGCGGTGAGTGTGTGTTACTTAGCTACTATGGTTGGTTGGGGGAGGGCAGTGAGTGTGTGTTACTTAGCTACTATGGTTGGTTGGGGGAGGGCAGTGAGTGTGTGTTACTTAGCTACTATGGTTGGTCCGGGGGGGAGGGCAGTGAGTGTGTGTTACTGAGCTACTATGGTTGGTTGGGGGAGGGCAGTGAGTGTGTGTTACTTAGCTACTATGGTTGGTTGGGGGAGGGCAGTGAGTGTGTGTTACTTAGCTACTATGGTTGGTTGGGGAAGGGCAGTGAGTGTGTGTTACTTAGCTACTATGGTTGGTCCGGGGGGAGGGCAGTGAGTGTGTGTTACTGAGCTACTATGGTTGGTTGGGGGAGGGCAGTGAGTGTGTGTTACTTAGCTACTATGGTTGGTCCGGGGGGAGGGCGGTGAGTGTGTGTTACTGAGCTACTATGGTTGGTTGGGGGAGGGCAGTGAGTGTGTGTTACTTAGCTGCTATGGTTGGTCAGGGGGGAGGGCAGTGAGTGTGTGTTACTTAGCTACTATGGTTGGTCAGGGGGGAGGGCAGTGAGTGTGTGTTACTTAGCTACTATGGTTGGTCAGGGGGGAGGGCAGTGAGTGTGTGTTACTTAGCTACTATGGTTGGGTCAGGGGGAGGGCAGTGAGTGTGTGTTACTTAGCTACTATGGTTGGTTGGGGGAGGGCAGTGAGTGTGTGTTACTCAGCTACTATGGTCGGTTGGGAGAGGGCAGTGAGTGTGTGTTACTTAGCTACTATGGTCGGTCCGGGGGGAGGGCAGTGAGTGTGTGTTACTTAGCTACTATGGTTGGTTGGGGGAGGGCAGTGAGTGTGTGTTACTTAGCTACTATGGTTGGTTGGGGGAGGGCAGTGAGTGTGTGTTACTTAGCTACTATGGTTGGTTGGGGGAGGGCAGTGAGTGTGTGTTACTTAGCTACTATGGTTGGTTGGGGGAGGGCAGTGAGTGTGTGTTACTCAGCTACTATGGTCGGTCCGGGGGGAGGGCAGTGAGTGTGTGTTACTTAGCTACTATGGTTGGTCAGGGGGGGAGGGCGGTGAGTGTGTGTTACTTAGCTACTATGGTTGGTTGGGGGAGGGCAGTGAGTGTGTGTTACTTAGCTACTATGGTTGGTCAGGGGGGGAGGGCGGTGAGTGTGTGTTACTTAGCTACTATGGTTGGTTGGGGGAGGGCAGTGAGTGTGTGTTACTTAGCTACTATGGTTGGTTGGGGGAGGGCAGTGAGTGTGTGTTACTCAGCTACTATGGTCGGTCGGGGGGGAGGGCAGTGAGTGTGTGTTACTTAGCTACTATGGTTGGTCAGGGGGGGAGGGCGGTGAGTGTGTGTTACTTAGCTACTATGGTTGGTCCGGGGGGAGGGCAGTGAGTGTGTGTTACTGAGCTACTATGGTCGATCCGGGGGGAGGGCAGTGAGTGTGTGTTACTCAGCTACTATGGTCGGTCCGGGGGGAGGGCAGTGAGTGTGTGTTAGTTAGCTACTATGGTTGGTCGGGGGAGGGGGGTGAGTGTGTGTTACTGGGCTTCTATGGTTGGTTGGGGGAGGGGAGTGAGTGTGTGTTACTTAGCTACTATGGTTGGTCAGGGGGGGAGGGCGGTGAGTGTGTGTTACTTAGCTTCTATGGTTGGTCCGGGGGAGGGCAGTGAGTGTGTGTTACTTAGCTACTATGGTTGGTTGGGGGAGGGCGGTGAGTGTGTGTTACTTAGCTACTATGGTCGGTCCGGGGGGAGGGCAGTGAGTGTGTGTTACTTAGCTACTATGGTTGGTCCGGGGGGAGGGCAGTGAGTGTGTGTTACTTAGCTACTATGGTCGGTCCGGGGGGAGGGCAGTGAGTGTGTGTTACTTAGCTACTATGGTTGGTGGGGGGAGGGCAGTGAGTGTGTGTTACTTAGCTACTATGGTCGGTCCGGGGGGAGGGCAGTGAGTGTGTGTTACTTAGCTACTATGGTTGGTTGGGGGAGGGCAGTGAGTGTGTGTTACTTAGCTACTATGGTTGGTTGGGGGAGGGCAGTGAGTGTGTGTTACTTAGCTACTATGGTCGGTCCGGGGGGAGGGCAGTGAGTGTGTGTTACTCAGCTACTATGGTTGGTTGGGGGAGGGCAGTGAGTGTGTGTTACTTAGCTACTATGGTTGGTCGGGGGGAGGGCGGTGAGTGTGTGTTACTTAGCTACTATGGTTGGTGGGGGGAGGGGTGGGAGTGTGTGTTACTTAGCTACTATGGTTGGTTGGGGGAGGGCAGTGAGTGTGTGTTACTCAGCTACTATGGTCGGTCCAGCGGGAGGGCAGTGAGTGTGTGTTACTTAGCTACTATGGTTGGTCAGGGGGGGAGGGCGGTGAGTGTGTGTTACTTAGCTACTATGGTTGGTCCGGGGGGAGGGCAGAGAGTGTGTGTTACTTAGCTACTATGGTCGATCCGGGGGGAGGGCAGTGAGTGTGTGTTACTCAGCTACTATGGTCGGTCCGGGGGGAGGGCAGTGAGTGTGTGTTACTTAGCTACTATGGTTGGGCGGGGGGGGGCGGTGAGTGTGTGTTACTTAGCTACTATGGTTGGGGGGGGGAGGGCAGTGAGTGTGTGTTACTTAGCTACTATGGTTGGTCAGGGGGGGAGGGCGGTGAGTGTGTGTTACTTAGCTTCTATGGTTGGTCCGGGGGGAGGGCAGTGAGTGTGTGTTACTTAGCTACTATGGTTGGTTGGGGGAGGGCGGTGAGTGTGTGTTACTTAGCTACTATGGTCGGTCCGGGGGGAGGGCAGTGAGTGTGTGTTACTTAGCTACTATGGTTGGTCCGGGGGGAGGGCAGTGAGTGTGTGTTACTTAGCTACTATGGTCGGTCCGGGGGGAGGGCAGTGAGTGTGTGTTACTTAGCTACTATGGTTGGTTGGGGGAGGGCAGTGAGTGTGTGTTACTTAGCTACTATGGTTGGTCGGGGGGAGGGCAGTGAGTGTGTGTTACTTAGCTACTATGGTTGGTCCGGGGGAGGGTGGTGAGTGTGTGTTACTTAGCTACTATGGTTGGTCAGGGGGGAGGGCAGTGAGTGTGTGTTACTCAGCTACTATGGTTGGTCAGGGGGTGGGCGGTGAGGGTGTGTTACTTAGCTACCATGGTTGGTCCGGGGGGAGGGCAGTGAGGGTGTGGTACTTAGCCACTATGGTCGGTCAGGGGGGAGGGCAGTGAGTGTGTGTTACTCAGCTACTATGGGTGGTCCGGGGGGAGGGCAGTGAGTGTGTGTTACTTAGCTACTATGGTTGGTCGGGGGGAGGGGAGTGAGTGTGTGTTAGTTAGCTACTGTGGTTGGTGCGGGGGGAGGGCAGTGAGTGTGTGTTACTTAGCTACTATGGTCGGTCCGGGGGGAGGGCAGTGAGTGTGTGTTACTCAGCTACTATGGTTGGTCCGGGGGGAGGGCAGTGAGTGTGTGTTACTTAGCTACTATGGTTGGTCCGGGGGAGGGTGGTGAGTGTGTGTTACTTAGCTACTATGGTTGGTCAGGGGGGAGGGCAGTGAGTGTGTGTTACTCAGCTACTATGGTTGGTCAGGGGGGAGGGCAGTGAGTGTGTGTTACTTAGCTACTATGGTTGGTCCGGGGGGAGGGCAGTGAGTGTGTGTTACTGAGCTACTATGGTTGGTCCGGGGGGAGGGCAGTGAGTGTGTGTTAATTAGCTACTATGGTCGGTCCGGGGGGAGGGCAGTGAGTGTGTGTTACTGAGCTACTATGGTTGGTTGGGGGAGGGCAGTGAGTGTGTGTTACTTAGCTACTATGGTTGGTCCGGGGGGAGGGCAGTGAGTGTGTGTTACTTAGCTACTATGGTTGGTTGGGGGAGGGCAGTGAGTGTGTGTTACTTAGCTACTATGGTTGGTCCAGGGGGAGGGCAGTGAGTGTGTGTTACTTAGCTACTATGGTTGGTTGGGGGAGGGCGGTGAGTGTGTGTTACTTAGCTACTATGGTCGGTCCGGGGGGAGGGCGGTGAGTGTGTGTTACTTAGCTACTATGGTTGGTCCGGGGGAGGGCGGTGAGTGTGTGTTACTTAGCTACTATGGTTGGTCAGGGGGGAGGGCAGTGAGTGTGTGTCTCTTAGCTACTATGGTTGGTCCGGGGGGAGGGCAGTGAGTGTGTGTTACTCAGCTACTATGGTTGGTCCGGGGGAGGGCGGTGAGTGTGTGTTACTTAGCTACTATGGTTGGTCAGGGGGGAGGGCAGTGAGTGTGTGTTACTTAGCTGCTATGGTTGGGCCGGGGGGGGGGCAGTGAGTGTGTGTTACTCAGCTACTAGGGTTGGTCAGGGGGGAGGGCAGTGAGTGTGTGTTACTTAGCTACTATGGTTGGTCCGGGGGGAGGGCAGTGAGTGTGTGTTACTTAGCTACTATGGTTGGTCCGGGGGGAGGGCAGTGAGTGTGTGTTACTGAGCTACTATGGTTGGTCCGGGGGGAGGGCAGTGAGTGTGTGTTACTTAGCTACTATGGTCGCTCCGCGGGGAGGGCGGTGAGTGTGTGTTACTTAGCTACTATGGTTGGTTGGGGGAGCGCAGTGAGTGTGTGTTACTTAGCTACTATGGTTGGTTGGGGAGGGCAGTGAGTGTGTGTTACTTAGCTACTATGGTTGGTTGGGGGAGGGCAGTGAGTGTGTGTTACTTAGCTACTACGGTTGGTCCAGGGGGGGGGAAGGACCCCTGCAAATAAAGCTACATGTATGTCCTGGGCTTCCTTATTGTCACTTATCAGGACAGTTTATTTACTTCTGCGCTCATTTAGTGGTATCTCTTAGCAGCATGCCGTTTTGAGATAAGGTCTGCTGATCAATGCATAAAGGGTAAAAGCCAAAAAGTCATCAGACTGCTACAAACTGTAATTATCTTTCCCTGCAATAATTATTACTCCACTTAATTGCAAAAAAAATGTTTAAATGAGGCTATCATGATTAGCCCAGTAGTTGCTGTAATATTTGATTGGCGAAACTATGGATGGGGCATGACTTGTGGGCAATTTCTCTCAAAACAAAAAAAAAAAGAAAAAAATATTGTTACATGTACCTGTAAATGGTGATGTGTGGTGACACTGGACGATTCAATTTCTCATTTTTCTTCAAGAATTTGTTTTGTTCTTCTTTCCAAGTGCTCACAGAAGAAACACTGGAAGAAAAAAAACAGGTAGATGAAATGCTTACATGTATAAGGGAAAGATAGAGCATTGCAAACATAGATTCTCAGACAAAAGAAACCGATTTTTGATTAAAAATGTGCACATGTGACTGCATCTCCTAATGCTAGTCTTGTATTTAGGGCACTTTTTGACTAACCTTTCACAATTACCATCGACTAAATCACATTTAGAAAGAATCCACTGAAATGAGGATGTGGATGTACAGTACATGTATGCAATTACATACATGTATCTGCATGACTTTTGAAAGTTCTTTTCTACCAGTAAATACAGTAATAGTGTTGACTGCTGTGATGTGAGATGACATTTTGAACACCCCTGAGCATACATAGCACCCTCGGCTTTGCCTCGGGGCACTATGCATCCCTCGCGTGTTCAAAAGCTCATATCCTACTGTACATCACAGTGGTCAAAATTTTCTTTGGTCACACCTGTGTCTTAACTATGTTGAGGCTGCGGGATTTATCCAAAGAAATGAGCTATGAATTTCAGACGTTGCAAAGACGATAGCCCTACTGTCAAACTGTATAATTAACATAATAGATGTATATGTAAATGATATCGTCTCCCTTTCTTTAATTGCGTAAACCTTAATGTGAAAGCAGTGTGGGCATCAGTGAGTACACGTTCACTTCATGTAGTCTGGTTAGTGGTACCTTATACCAGTATGCTCCAGGGACAGGAATGAGTCTGTTATATCAGCGCGACCACTGATTGAATTTCTGGTAACTATGCACATGACATATCATTGGTACCATGCAAAACTGACTAAATGAGTGACAACGGCCGCTCTCTAACTTCTTGAAGCTCTTCTGTCTCTTGCGCATGAACATGCATGTGCAATTGCCAGAATGAAACGTCTCATGGTGAGTGTGATATGCAAATATATTGCCCTGTCATGTAATAATTCTGGGCCAATGAGTGGACAGTTCCAAGACAGAGGTACAACAGACCATAATGTACATGTAGCACTAGTACACATGTACATGTACATGTATTTTCAGAATTCATACTAACATTATTGACTTCAAAGAACACTGGATACTATACAAATTGTACAGTTGAAAGCGAAACAGAACAAAAGCATACATGTATAAACATTCAAGTCTTACAACAGTCTGATCTTAATTTTAAATACTGCACATTACACCAGCATGAGCTCCTGACGAATCTGTGGTTGTAAGTGTCATAAATCCAGCATTTGTTTCACATGGATCTCTGTCATGATAAGCGATCCTAAATAAGTTCACTGACACTAGAGCACTAATGGATAGCGTGAACCAGCTTTTGGATCACTGATTGCGATCCATATCTGTGTGAAAAACAGACCTCAAACAAATCCTCCACTGCTCCCATGGCGAATTTAAGTCTTGGTAACTGAACTGGCAAGGTGCGTAACATCCCATATAAAATACGAGTGCCTGGGGCTATACCTTCCTAAACCCTGCAAAGTCCTCTGAAACTTTGTGGTTGCATTTGAGGGGTCTCAATTGTTAAAGTTATATTTCATGTTTTTACATTTCACTACTTTCTAGCTGTCCCAGTGATTCTCTAACTGTCCAATACAATATTCTGTCTGGTGAACCAGTATGCTTGGTTTCAACTCATTTACAAGCATTCTCATACACTGTCAAAAGGAACACTCCAACAATGCAACGTGTGTGTGTGTACAATGTACTTACTGCTTAGTCACACAGGGTGTCAGTCGCTTCAGCAATAGCTGGCTACAGCACACATTCCTGAAATGTCAAAGTGACAATGACTTTTAAGATCTTGCAATCTGTCACAGTAACAAAGCACAGCGTATATCACGCATCCTGGTGGTATCAGCTTACAAGTCACATGGTAAAGATGGTCGCGGAACAAGAAGAATATACCAGTACCATCCTCCTGCCTCTGAAAATGGTTGAGCCGAAATGTGGAGCAAGCTTTGCCATTGGCCCACCCAATGCATGTGCAATGTAGTAAACGAAAATGGCATGAACGGTGCGATTTTCGTCAGGTGGAAATGAAAGATTGGTGAATAAAAATGTTAGACTATTCAAGAAATAGCTGCAATTGGTCTCATGGTCTAAAATTCCTATATGAGCATTTTCAAGAGCTATACATGTAGGTACCTCATGTTTGCTCTCGCAAGAAATTGTACAAAAAGTGGTGTTCAAGCTGCTGGGGCTGCACTGCACTAACTCCAGCCCCATTGAAAACAGTGTAAAGTCAACCGAATTCAGAGACCCAGCTGTGGGCAACCGAAGTCCCTGAGGCCTCCTAAACAAAAAAAAAAAAAAAGAGTTTTCGGATCCTTCTGATTTTGACTGATTTTTTTAAAATTTTAGTAGATTAAACAATTATATTTTTAATTATCCACTAAAATCAAACTCAATTCCTAAAAACTGAATGTTCTCAAGTTTGTCGACAACCATTTTTCAAATGACATTCCTCCACTTTCTCAGGCCCTCTGGTTGATTTCTCAACAGTATTTCTTCAGCTTTGCCCAAATTTTACCGGGGCGGGGGGATCATTTTACTGAGGGCAAAGATGGGACTTTAACAAGTGGAGCATTATGAATTTTTGCAGGGGAGAGGACCGAAATTTACCCTAAAATAGCTCTGGATGATCGAGGCTACACCCCCTTGTGCCACTGTACAGGGGACTGGGAGTTATAATAGGCTGATCAGAGCAAGTGCAATAAGACGGACGTGCACATGCATTTTAGTCAGTTGTTTTTCAGAAAGAATATCCCCCCCCAAAAAAGGAATCAACTTTAACAAGTCCCCCCCCCAAATGAAGTTAAAATGATTTTTTTTCATGATAAACATTAATATTTTTATGGTCACATTGACGCCACCGCACTCCCTCCCTCACAAACACATTTCTACTACCCCGACAACTGCTTCCAGTGCATGTAATATGTTGTCCACATGACGTATGAAATAAGAGACATGCTGTAGTTGGTGAACATCATCAACACACCATACAACCAATAGTAATTTTTCTTTCATTTGAGGGCGAAAGGAAACTGAATAGAAAGAGATGGGAGCCACATTGTAATTGGTGGGGTTGCCATACTGCTGACAACATACATGTAGACCATTCAACTGATGTGACCTGGTGAGTTAGACGATAGATGGCAAACTGTTAGATGACACGAAAACTTCTGAGTTTTTGGGAGAGACTCATGACACAAACTCTAGTATTTGTGTCTCTAGGAAAATTTGCAGAAAAAAAGGTCATTTATTTCTTTTACACAAAGACACATAAATTAAGAGTACAGGATTAATTTCCAACATTTTGGGGTCTTTTACAACACTTCTGAACATGGACAAACGATATGAGTGACCGCTGGCTGTTCAATAGCGTGGCCATCTTTAAACCAATCACTGAAAGATTAGTAGGGCCCAAGTTTTCCCATGGGAAGTTCACAATGTCATGGCCAAGATTTGACAAAAGACCTCTGGAGGGCTGGACGGCATTCCTGCACGCATAATACATGCATTTTCAGTTGAACTCACTACTCCACTCACTTATATCAACACAGTAGTTTTCAAACATACACTGGCCCATGATGTTAAATTGATGGAGTTTGCATGTTCAATGAGTCGAAATCAGTGGAAAACACAGCACTTGTCACTGTCATCAATCTCTGAGTCATGATGTCATCATCGGAGGTGGTGGTGCTCTGAAGTGATGTTGTGTTCTGGTGCAGGAGCATGACTTGGATTAAGTTCAGGTGGAGAAATCACACAAGGTTTCTTTGGTTCATTACATCAACAACACACCAAAATGCTTTTGTAAGTGTAGCAGGGGCGGATTTGACTTAGTATTTTTCTTTGTACTGGATGCAAAAGTCCATGCACTGTAAAATAGTAGCACCCCCCAGTCTACCCATCCTAAAGTTGCATTGTGGCCCCCCTCCCAAATCGTTTACTTGATGATGTCTCAGTAAGCAGGTCAGCAGCAGGTGGAGTAACACACCTATTTACTACCACACAAGTTCTGCCCTGAAAGCTCAGACCTGGCAATGGACTTGGTAGTTAACACTTGAGTTGAATTGATCTGTAACTTTTCTTAAGTGCTGTGTTTGTTTGTTTTTTTGGATTGGTCTTGTTTTTAGTTTGGTTAAGGTTTACCTTGATTTTGTGGTGGTTTTCTTTGGTCTAGGGCTGGTCTAATTTATTTGAAATTAATTTTGTTCATATTTCTTCTACATTTTAAGTTTTATCGGTACTTGCGGAATTGTTTTGGTTGATTTTCAAGTCTTTGCCTAAATTTTTAAATCTGATTTTTGGTTGCATGTCCTACACGGTCCCGTTTTGCTTTTTTCTAGTTCTGTAATTACTTCTCTCTTTAAAAAAAGTTTTTTGAGAAGAAATAAAAGATTTTGTTGAAACCAAGTTTCAGCTTCTGCATCCCAATTTTTTTAGATTTCTTGTAACTCCTCCCTTTTATCCTTTTGAAAGTAATTTTTTTTGCGAGTTTCCAAAGTGTTATATTTTCTTTGAGTCTCTTTTTTATTTTTATCCTTATTTGAAGCGTGCCATTTTTCCAGGTTACATAAGCACTGATAGTGAATACAATGTAGTTCCTGTAGACACTTGCTCCAGACTGCAGCACTAGGCTTGTACATGTACATACATGTATGTTCAGCAAGATGAGAAAGTAACAAGTATTTTGGGGAAGAATTCCATATACGAAGTTCACTGTAATATCGCGTAATTACTACAAAAGTATCCTTACTTTGATCGCTGAATGAAGACGACTCCAATAGGCATTGAAGAGCTGAACATCATAGGACAGAAATGTGGAGTTTTGGGCACACTTTTGGAGCTACACATGGACCAGGTTTACATCGACAGGCGGCCATCTTTGCTTCTGAAGAACATGGCGAATGCGCACGACGTGTGCACATGAACAGAATCATATCCGGAAAGAACCATTGTGTAACAGGGGTTGGGCTGCCACAAGCATTGAGGTAATTTTATGCATGAATCCGCAACACGAGGAGTGCAGAGGGCCGTCATCTGTCTGGATGGACTCTCTACACAGTTCACGAAACGCCGCGCAATGTGCCCTACTGTACATGTACAATTTTTACTTGGGGGAAAATAGTGCGTGTTTTGCGACAATTTTTAAGTTGGAGGATTTGGTTAGAAGGAAAAAATGGGCCCAATTTCTTTTACAGACAGTTTGTAAGTTGGACAATTTGTTTAGAAGGAAAAAATGGGCCCAATTTCTTTTACAGACAGTTTTTAAGTTGGACAATTTGTTTAGAAGGAAAAAATGGGCCCAATTTCTTTTACAGACAGTTTGTAAGTTGGACAATTTGTTTAGAAGGAAAAAAGGGGCAAATTTGTTTTAGAGAGTGCTTGTCAGTTGGAGGAGTTTTTTTCTATATTTATACAGAGGGAAGGGGAAAAGGGAGCTGAAACCTGTCTTTAGATTATTGTGTGGCTATCTGCGCTCTAAAATGTGAGGGGAGGCTTGTACAGGAGAATAACATCCTTAAGGATTTGATTGAAGTGGTCTACTCCTGCATGTCGGCAGCGCCACATGTACTGGTCGCTTCCACTGGTGTGGATAGTCACCTCTCTCACCAATTGCGCGTAAGACTCCAATTCTCGCTCATAGTGCATGTATTGCTAATGGATGAAGCAAGACTCCACCTGAGTTCTTATACAGCACTGGACTGAAATTCCTTCTTTCGTACGGCCGACTGCATTTCTACTTGTTCTTTCTCTCTTGGTTTACATAATACGACGGAGATAACTCACGTCATACAGTCAATTGTGCTCAGACATGTACCTTACCTAGTTGATTTCCTTTGGCACAACCTACTTATATTAACAACGGATAGCCACATTTATTTATATTTAAATATTCTAATTTATACAAATTTTGTGAATAATTACATATTCAGTTCCATAAATATTTAATTTTTTTAAATATTAATCTTGACCTCATCGTGACCTCTCCTTAATTCAACCGTAACTTTATATGGAACATATCGACTTCCTCCGGCAACAAGCGCTCGTGTGGCGTGGTCAGTTAGACTGCTGTATTTTATACCTAACAGTTCTCTTCATTGCAGGTTTGATTCCCCTTTACGACACAATTTGGATTAATTTCTCCTAAAAAGTGAACTTCGTATATGGAATTCTTTCCGTATTTTGCTGTTGGATGTCACATGTTGATTGTAATATCAAGGGCCTTATGAATATTTATTATAATCTCTTTTTCTCAAAATGTCAATCCAGTTTTTTATTTTGTTGGCCTAATTGTAAAAGCCCCACACAGCCACTTTACTTTAATATTTGTTGAAAGAATGAAATGAAAGAAAAAACCTACATTGAATTACTGTTCTTTGAAACATATAAGTATTAATTTATATGTTTAATATGCTTTGCAACATGTCAACTCATCCCTCCATATGTGAAGGCAAAACGATTTGCCAGGGAGTGAGCAAATGATAAGGAACATGTTTTTTCTAAGTGTCTGTACTTCTCCCTGCATGCTCAGTTGTCAGTGGTTCACGTGACTTCAGTCATACACGAACAGCAACTTTGAAACACTGTAATCTGAAACTTCAAAAGACACTGTTATGAATATTAAATACCCCACAATGTAGAATTTGTATCTTGTAAACTAGGCCTAAATGCATTAACTATAGATATTTATGAGTGCAACTTACCGCTAAAGCTTAAACTTTTAATACAAATTTCTCGTTCAGCGGGGAGAAGAGAAGATCTTCAGCAAGTCTAAAGGTATTTTACATCACTCGAAGTTGTTTACATTGTGCAGCGTAACACAGAAGGTGAGGATGCAAAAACAGGGCCCCTTGAAATCTGGGCCCCCCATGATACACCAACAGAGGGATTTCACATTAGCGCCATCTGCACATATCCGCATCAAAACCGAGGATCTCTGTGTTGAACTTTGTCGCGCATGCCTGCGGAGTCCACACAGTACATACAGTATCCTGTTTGTGTGACGCCACTCCAGTTTAAACCACGCCCACTGCACAAGATACAGGACCATTGCAGGTATGTTAGTTTGCGGTAAATTGCCATTATTTTCTCTTTTGATTTTACATGTACGTGTCGATTCATCATGAAAGATTCTTCCACAAAAATTTGCAGCATGATAAGTCTTAATTTAACATACCTTATGTATTTTGTGTCTTGATTCCTTACTCTCAATCGTCTGATCATATTAAGAATTGAAGCTGAGACATACAGCCTAGTTTTCAAATGTGGAAGTGCGCAGATCGATGCTAAAAATGTTGTACTATTGGGATCCCTCTATTTTCTATGACATGTATGAACCTCTCTGGAGCTGCTCTTTCCAACCATGGAGCCTACCAGACTTGTTGGGCTTGGCTTATGGTACACTTTTAGTACTATAGTGTTATTATTTCCTTGTGTTTCTAGGCACACACTTTTACACATACATATTTCTGAATAACTATAAAAAATTAGTAGCACGCCCCTAACTAAACCTCAAGTTGGTGTGGTATTTCCTGATGGAGGGCCTGGCTTTGCCAACTAATATGATTCAGATTGTTTAGTGCTTGTAAATAAGCTACCGAACTAAATCAGAGGTTTACTCGCCTTAATCTCCATGCCATCCTTCAAAAAGGTTCAGTGTTTCGTTACACAGTCGCTGGGCTTCCAACTTTCATGACTTTATGCAAGCTGGCCGAGGTGCGTCGCGTTCATACATACGTTGTCCGGTAACTTTGGTTCACAGAATGACAACACTTGACGGAAATCGTCGGGTAGAATGGTACACTGACTATAGGGTGCCATTTACAAAACCTGGATTGGTTCCTTAGGCGGCCGCAGTTCTAGCTCGTTTCTGTTAGGTT
The DNA here is from genome assembly GCF_054643075.1 of Acanthaster planci. Taxonomy (NCBI): domain Eukaryota; kingdom Metazoa; phylum Echinodermata; class Asteroidea; order Valvatida; family Acanthasteridae; genus Acanthaster; species Acanthaster planci. The sequence goes on along the minus strand of NC_141786.1, from coordinate 13,756,960 downwards.
TGTTCCTTTCGGTGAATCGAATGCACCACAGCACAGGTACATGTATATGTTGTCAAATACTATAACGTGAAATGCTTGACTGCGAAGGCGGGAATAACATGCACCTTGTATAAGTGAATGGTTGGCGTCCATTCGTGATACTTGAAGACGACTCCCCATCGCTAGAACTACACGGTCTTTGGAAAAGTGGAAGAGAAGAAGTGGCATGCAGTATTTTTGTACTGCACGACTAAAGGGATTTGGTACGCGGTACGACTAGACTGGCGGGAAATTAGGCGGCGCGAGCTAGTTAGACAAAGTTGTTGTCAAGGAGTCTGGCATGTATCAGGTAAACCATGTGTTCCTTCCTCCATGGGTAAACCATGGGTAAACGTGGTAATACAGATGCCCAGTTTCGGTGAAGAAATATGCCCGTTGATGAAGATGTTACAACGTTGGTTAATAACAGTCATGACAGTCACCGACAGTAGGCCTACCAAGTACCATGGGTTTCATGAATGTTTATGTCTATTATGAGACTTGAGACATGCTTGAGCATGTTGAGAGGAAGTTGAGACGTGATGATGTCCATGATACATGTACTTGATAGGCCCTATGCTGTAGCTCTACTGAGTGGAGGGTTACTATTCCTAATACATGTAATAATAGTGACAACGGTTCTCGAAAATTCCAAATACTCAACAAAAATACCTTTTTCACCACCTACACCTAGGCCTACTTGCTTTCTTAAATGCTAAAGGAAAACTTTTTGGGCTGAATAGACTAGTGACAGGCCTATTTCTGACTATAAAATCTGTCTGCATCCGACCGTTAACTTTTCGCTCGACACATGCACGACACTTATGCCAATGCTAAACTTTTCACCGCCTCCCATTCAAATAACTCTATGGCCAACATGGTCCTCTAATGAAACCGCAGGAGCAGCCCATATCGTATCATATAGTCGGGGCACATGACGTATTGACCAGGAAACCATGGAAACAGTGGTTGGTAGCACTCTGTCCCAACTCTCAAGTCTTGTACCTGTACCACGTATATACAACAGGCCTGTAGTCGCCAAGTCTCTTTTTCACAACGTCTACGTTCCAGGTCTTCTGTGAAAACCAGTGTTGTAGTCGAGTACTTTCCGAGTACCAACGTTCTCCGCAAAATACTGAACAGGGTAAGAGGGAATAAAGACAGAATGCACAGGCATTTGATGGTAAACGTGCAAAGGTAAGATTACAAAATAAACGTTAGACTTCAGACACTCCCAGTTGTGTAAAATTTAAGTTTTAAGGAGAAAAGTACTCGGAAAGTACTTAGCTGAGTACTTTTCGAGTACTTTTGTCCTAAAAAGTTAATTTTAATCAAACAGGGATGGTCTGAAGTCATTATGTTGCTTTGTAATCATACCTTTATTCATGTTCATGTACCATCAAATGCCGATGTACTTCAGCTTTGTTCCCTCCTAACTAGTTAAATATTTGATAGAGAATTTGGTTCTCAAAAGGTACTCGACTACATCACTGGTGAAAACCAATCAGACTTGACAAATGGGTGAGGAAATAAGAGACTTGGTGACTAGGGCCTATGCCGTCACGTACCCCCAGAACTGTTGGGATCCGACGTGGGAGTGGGGCGGACGTCGGACCTCACAGTTCTGGGAGTAACGGTCATGGATGTTACATGTGTTAGGGATCAATGTATCCCAGGTTGGACTCCAGAATGTACTAGTACAGTCAGGGAGTCCACCTGGGCTAGCATGGCTAGGGAATCAACCTAGGTACATAATATATGTATGTAGGCCACGAAGATTTGGGGCGTACTTGAACATGTTTGATACCTCCAAAACTTTAGATATTTTCTGCAGCAATTTTAAACAAAAATTTGAAATATAGGCCTACATGTAGGGCCTATTGTTCCCCCAGAACTGTGGGGTCTGACGTCCATCCCGTTCCCATGAACCCTACATAATATGAGCCTTTATTGCCATAGGCTCTGCATGACATTTAACAGGGCACAAACAGGGATTTTATTCTAGTTGTGTACCCATGGAAATGCTGCTCCATTTCCCCCAAGAGTTCTATATACGATAGCTTACATACCTTCGTACTGAGTACCACAAAAAAAAAAACAGACCAAAACCATGCCCTTTTTAAAAAAAAAAAGTGCTAATATTTCCTGATCAGTGTCCGAGAGTTGAGCTGCGACCAAATGGTTGACTACGACTGTGATCGATAGACAAGATGTGGAAATTGGCTGCAGCTGCTTTCCATACATGGATGTGTAATTCGTAGCCGTGCTGTGGAAAGGGCAGTTTGCTGCGGCTCGCTGGGAGTCACACTGACCAATCACAGGGCTCCTCATTATTTATGCCCGAATTGCAGGAATGACAGGAAACAGCCGTTGGGTACCAGTGCACGCAAGCTTGCTGTCGCATTGTGAACAATTTCTGTTGAGGCCATACGGGGATGCAGACAGGCAATGATCTTTGTCTTTGGTACGGCTCATTTTCTGTGGGGTTCGTGGGAGCAGGGCAGACGTCGGACTCCACAGTTGTGGGGGTAGGGACTATTGAAAGTTTCCCTATAACTAGTTACAACTTATCATCGATAAGTTCAATCATTGATATTTCAGGCAACTTTGGATTCTGAAGGAAACAGATTATTGATTTAGTGGGCTCAGAATCACACAAGTTGACAATTCTTTATCAGCCATTTTGACTTTTATCCCAGCATGCAACATTAAAGTATTATGTCAGTGGTACAAAATCTAAGAATGTCATCCCATTACCCCCCCCCAAAAAAAAGGGCTGTGGGTAAAAGAAATGTGGATCTTGACAGCCGATTTCCTTCGAGCAAAAACATGCTGGTAGTTAGTGACAAAAGAAAAGATTTGTATTTGTAATAGGAAAGATGGCATGATTAACTTTGGCTTGCTAATCATGACTTCATCCCAGTTCTTAAATCACAGTTTACTATAAAAATAAACACAAGTAACAAGTTTGAACCTCCCCTTGTTAACTGAACAAGGCCTCTGCTTGTAAGAAAGAATAAAAAGTTAAAACTCAATATGCAGAGAAGTACATGTACATGTACTCCTTTCTCTGACCGTTTATAACAGTAACATTTAAACAAATGGCTTTAAATGTTCTTGCTGTCCAAATTAAACTTTCTGGTTATCTTGCCTGAAGATGAAAACATAAAAACCAAAGAACCGAAAATTGAATGCTCCAGTCCAAGGTGATAATACATGTAGGTTGCAGTCCATGAAATCCAGGGACTAGAGGTCAACGCAAGTTTCACTTGGTCCACATGGACAACAAGCTCTTTAGATGGATAGATACATCCACAAGTTTTAGGCTCACTGGGGTCAGATGTTTCATCACTACAAATGGGCCTCGTCACGGGTGCCAGCTTCGCATTGAAGTTGGCAGCTGTATCCAACTTAGGTTACGTGCGCACCATCACGTGGCTGCCATCTGGGATGTTGGTGGTTTGTTGACGCCTATCGTAGACCCAATGACACATACATGTATACTATGTAACCCAGAACTAATCATGATTTCTTGCAGACTGTGCTTTGCAATGCCAGAAAATGTGCAGCAACTCATCACATACTCAGAGAAATACGTAGACGACCATTTGGAATACAGGTACTGTACATGATATTTTGGTGCTTGAATTGCACATGGAACACTCAACAGGTGTCAGGCACTTTCATTTTGCTGGATGACATACACACTTCATGTTCAGAGCATAGACACCAAAGTCATTGTGCATAGGTTTTGGGCTTGAGAGATGATTTCTCCACGCATCAGTTTTTCTTTAAAAATTGTCATATGTTGTGTATTTTACACAGTGGAAATAAATACTTCTTAGCAACCCTATGATTGAATAAAAGCGGCATTTTTCTTGGAATGCCTCAGCATGATTAAGGTGTACAGCTCAAAATTTGAACTTCATTTAATAAACTTACAAACTATGCAGAAAAAAACTACAGAAGTTTACTGAAGATTATGTGCGCAAACCTGAAAGAAGGCTTTTCCTAAAGATTACATGTGCAAGTAAAAGTAGCTGAAGAAAAGGCCAGAAATTTGGCACATAAACCTTTCAACTTTATGGCACTTGTACATGTACCGTACACGTAACTGCAATTTAGTTACACATACATCTGAGTTTTAATTCACCCACCATGTCTGATTATCGTCTCTTTATGAACAAAATAATTATACAAAGAATAATTTGTTTTATCACAAATTTCTATTGATAAAAAATACTACTGAACCCCACTCCTTAAATGAGTGTCAGCTTTTAAAGATAGGCAACAAGATGATAAAATGCTTTGATGAATAGTCATTCATAACTTTTTAAAAAATAAGCCTCTTCTGTGTCTGATTTGTGGATGTAAGTATTTTCAAACTTATTTTCACTCCAAAAATGATAACTGAATTTCAATTCTAACACCTTATAAAGCTCTGCTAATGGAATAATATCCGTCATTCATAAGTCATCTGGAGAGTGTTGACACAAAAGATGATGAGGTCATCACTTTCCTAGTGAACCCTTCAGAGCACTTACCATGACCAACGGCTCTCACCATGCATCAAAATTGTGGGGGCGTGACTCTCCCAAGGGCACTACTGAATGGCAAATGCAATGTTTATAAGAAACTGAGGCATAACTTTCAGACAAGATGTTAATGTTATTACATTTATTGTTTCTAAGTACATTGAGCTAGGACTTTAGTGTGTTTGGGAAATGTTTTTGAGGACTATAAGAAGGGTATCTTGAAAACTGGTGCTGGAGTTCAGAGAAAAATGACCACCAAAAAAATCACTTGCATCTAGACCTAATGGATTAGGTACTACTGTACGAGAGACAAAAATTGAACAAATTATAAAAAAATTCCACTATGCAATATGTACAGTACAGATAACTTTTCCTTAAAAGGATACACGTAAGAGCGTGAAAGGTTTAAAATAAAACAGTAGGTTTTGAGTAATTCTATTCACAGTTCAACAGACTATTCAAAATAAGTATTGCATTCATGTACATGTCATTTCAAATCTAATTTCATTTCAGATCCTGATTTTTACTGCAGTTGCCCCCAAAGGATCCCCTAATACCAGTGTTAGGCAAATTTTGTACCAATTCTGCTAGTTCTAGTTTTTGATACATGTACATCTGTTTGATGCATCATATTTACTTGAAAATATACTAAAATCAGAGTATTTTAAGACCATTGATATTTACCTGTCGCCAGCTAGAAGTAGACAGTGCTCTCTTTTATGCCATGGCTAAATACCCACTGCCTAGTTTTACAGGATTTTAACAGTCATATTATTGTCATACAAAGTGTAGCCATGATTGTGACTGTGTACATGTGCACATACATTCCTGTATATGTATGTACATGTATTTGTAGTTGTACCCTGCATTATTATTGAGCACAATATATTAGATGTACATGAATTAACAGCAGCCTAAGTGTCAATCAATTGCAGTCTAGGCTGAAAAGATCAGTGTGCAGGAACTAGTTCAGATTGTGACAGCATGTTTATGAAGTTGTTCGTTGTCATTGGCTGCATGTGCGCAAATACTTTTTCTGTATTGATAAGTAGCATGCTGTCAGATGCCAAACTTTCAACCCTCTAGGCTTTAGCGGATTTGTACATGGAGGGTTGACTGCATGGTTCTTTTTAGGCTGTTTCTGACATTTTTTCCTCACAAACTTTATGTATGCAGAAGCACAAGACCTTATGAACTTGAGCACCAAAGTTGTGAAATATTTGCTAAAACTCTGGCTGCATTACACAAACCAGTGCTTGATGTTTTCCCTCACAAAATGCTTCTGTATGAAGTCCATTGTTACTTCAGGACTGTACATGTCTAAGAGTCATTCACCAAGCAGAGGAAGATACTCCTCTTGACTGAAATACACATACGAGCTTGCGTAGGCAAATGTGTGATGAGATTTAAAGAAGAAACCTCAATTGTATAGGTACTTGCCATTTTAGATTTCCTGTGCTTTGCTGATTCATTGTGTCATGAATAATAGCTAGTAAGTATAGATTTGTCTAGAATACCGAGGAATGTGCAAATTCAGAGATAGCCATATGAACAGAGAACATCTGAAATGAAGAATCCCCCCCCAAACTACAGCGTACCTGTAACATCACAACAATAGAAGTTGTACACTTAAGCCATCCTTCCATTAAGAGTTTTTGTTCCACTGGGATACATACCGTATGAGTAGACCTTTTATGCTACCGGTATCCCTCCATAACAAAAGCAGTTACCAGAAAGATGTCTGCCATGCACTACCTCTACAGTGATTTTATTGTACAGGAAAAGTATGGTGAATTTTAAATGATTATAAGAGTGTAATTTTTAGGCTTTAGTAGTATGATTCCAAAAGTAATTCATGATCCCTGCTCAGTAACATTTTCATTGTTTGTCACAGAGTCTAAAACACCCAAGCTGACTTGTTTTATTGGTCATATGATTTTTCCCCCCCTTACAGACATGTGATCCTGCCATCGGCACTAGTCAAACTACTTCCACGAAACCATCTTATGACAGAGACAGAATGGAGGAACCTAGGTGTTCAACAGAGCCCTGGCTGGGTACACTATATGATCCATAAACCTGGTAATTCCATCTTTATATCCATATTGTTATGCACAAGTATACCCTCCCCCCTTCCCCTGGTAGTGGTGGGTGAATCCATGCCAGAATTAATATATCCTTTAGTTAAGGCGCGCGTGGCACTGGTGCACCATGGATGCTCAGCTGCCAAAATGAACTTGAAAAGACCAGTGCACCTGGCAAGCCAGGAGTGTGGCTAATGTCCAGTCACTAATCAGTATTTATTTATTCCAAATTATAAGCACTGTACCTAGCTTGCGGGGTAGTTACAAAAAAATTGAATGCTGTCAGTTGGTGTGCTTTATTTCAGCACCCAGCACGTGTATGCGCAACTGTTCCATGATGGTTCGCTATCATCATTCCCTACACGCGGAAATATTGACCCACTGATCCAATGAAAGGTAACTTTCCTGGGCCAGTGCCATGAGTATGTGTGGCATCAAAAACATGTAGTGTGCAATAGGCTTGGGCAGTATTGCCTTTTTCGATACCGCGGTATCCATGAAAAAAATACTGCGGTATTCGTTGCAGAAGGCAACGAATACCAACGAAAAGCAGTGGCAATGCTGACATTCAATGGCAAACCACTAACAGCACTAGGGGACAGCATAAAGGGTTTTTAAAGTTACAAAACCCCCTAAACTTAATAACTATTATAATCTATTTGTCCATTTGATGTCAAATAAATATTATTTATGTGAAAGAATTTTTTTAAAAAGGGACAGTGTTGTTACCCCGATTTGTTGCCCATGATTCCTATATCTGTGTGGTCACTTGTACGGTGTCAAAATCTGCACATGTACTACAGTCAAGTTGATACTTGCTGAGACTCGCCTTATAGGAATGATTATGTGCAGGTCAATAGTGGCTGCTCCTCTTATCTGCGCCCTAACACTGCATGTGTGCAATGGTAAGGTGGCTCTCAGAAAACTCTGCGACGCGGCAGTCGACTCTTATTACGAAATCGGTTGTAACGAAATTCCAATTACAACAAGCACAAAGCTGTGGTCCCAGTGAAAAGGTGCACAGAGAAAATATGTTACAGCGAAATAGCATTGCACGAAATTCCTGGTACAATGAAAGGTTTTCGTGATGCCATTGCCTGAAAAACCATTGTTGACGGCCCATTCATAAAGCGTTTGTGAATCGCAGTAGTGAAAACATGTGCGCGGTGCACCACACTGGTTCCCGCCGGGCTGAACCGTTGCCAATGAAGGCATGATGGAAATGCGGCAACCTGTCAATGTACAGGTTCTGCCAAAAAAGGGTCGTACGTTCCACTACATCGAATGCAGCTCTATAGTTGCCAGTTGAAAAAAAAAATGCCGTCACAAATTTTTCTGCAGGTTCATTCACAAAAAGTGATCACATGTTTGTGTTTTCTGTGTTCATGAATTTAATTTGAGGTTGTACTGCTTGTACCCAAGCGAGCGTGTTTCCACAAATTTTCGAGTCGTGCAACACAAGCTTGTCACCTGCCCCTCCATATGCATCACGCACACTTACAACACGATATACAGACATCGTTTGCCAGATTCCTGTTGTCATGACACGCATAGTGCACGATTAAAAATTCCATGATATTTTACATTGATTACACAAACGCCAAAACAAAAATTCCCATCCCATTTCTGATCGCTGAGTGAGTAGTGCATAAAACTTTAAAATTTTGATTGGCCCGGCAGCAAAAATGTTGGTATTAATCGGATGTTTAATCCCTTTCGTGAAGAATTGTAAGACTCAATTTTATCCAGTTATTGCAAAACAGTCAGGTGCACTTGAAAAAGAGGAGGCCCGCGATTTTCGTGAAAAACACTAAGCAAGTTTGCGTCCAAATAAATCGTTGGGAAATTGTCGATCATCACTGAAACACAACTTTATTGATAGTGAAAAACGTGAACTATCTACTCACTAAGTCATTTTGACCCACGAATGAAGCAACGGATTTCCTGGCAGGTTGAAGGGACACTACTGTATTCTCGCTCTTGCAAACTCCCATGTACTCGCAAGGTCCTTTTTCGTGTGCAAATGGAACTGCCAAAAATGCTCATTAATGGACTGCCTGTTTTGATGCTGGAAAAAGTTAGCCCGGAATGGACCTTAATTTGACATTAAACTACTGCATCACACACTGCAGTATGGAGGTACAGTATACATGTACATGTATGTTCGCAAGCATTGTTGTCAGTTAATTGTCGTACTATAAAGCTTGTGCATCTTGCTTTGTCATTTTCGTTGCTGTTCAAAAGGTTTTGAACTTGGCAGATAATCTCTCGGAAATAGAGAGATTGGTGCACAGGTACTTTTTGAGTATGTTGTAATTGTAAATATGAGCATGAAATTGCATCTGTTTAAATCTAGGTTGAAAAATACATGTATATTTGAAATTCTTGTCTACTGAAACGAAAGTTAGATAAAATATATGCCTTATTATAAAAGTTCAGTTTTATAGATTTACGTTGTTCTTAGTAAACATCCAAACTTATAAAATAAGTTTGTCAAGTTCCTTGCCAACCTTGCTTACAATATTGAATAATTAAATTTATCCTTGAATTACATGTACATTGATGGCTGTTTTGAGACACTCTCATGAACATATTTTGTAATACACAGATTTTTAAATTATTTTTCAGAGCCTCATATTTTGCTGTTCAAGAGACCAAGAACTGATGGATATCAAGACTAAGTAATGTCCTTTCATCAATTTCTGTACACTGTGAATTGCAGCTTGGTAAATTTTGAGTGTGCCAAAGACTCTTGTCACAGTTGGCAATGGGGCATATGTAAATGCATGTAGAAGTTTATCTCACGATATTCAAGTTTGGTTTTCAGTGTTGAAAATGTTTGTAATATACATGTAATATATGTACCTGGGCAACTTGTAGCCTAAGTAGCAACTTTGATTGTTTTTTCCCAACATTGTAATATGTGATACATATGCTTAGGAAAACAGCAGAACATACGGTGACGGTCTGAGCCTTGATGCATGTATTTGTCAATATATAATCCATGAGTTGAAATCAGAAACAACGAATTATGTGTAAGTTACCATACCGGTACTTGTAGTGTTGTGTCATCCAGTCTTGCTCATCGGTTACATGTATTTCAATGTTCAATGAACTGTGATGTAGCCTGTTTCATTATGTCCTTGTCCCTTTCACCGTTATCTTAAACTCATATATGTATGAGGATAATTCCAGAAATTAAGGATCCATTTTTATGTGTGTCCCTGTCACATTTGATGTATGATTTTGTAAGTTCAGAACACGTACTCTAATTTCCAAGAGCGAAGAATTAATGAAAATACCTGCCAAACAAATAGTAATACACGGTGATATTTCCATGTCAAATAACAAAAGTCAGATTTAACGGACACAAAAATGTCACACTTTTGGACTCCTAATTTCTGGAATTACCCGTATGTCACGTAATTTCCCATAGATACTAGTGGCCTTATTGGTTCACCAACACCAAAACCTGTCTCATGGATGGAGCAAACCAGTATTGGGACCACTGATTGAGATCTATCCATGTGAAACAAATAGGTCGAGATACCAGGGCTGCAGTGGAGTCTGTCACAAGCCATGAAAAGTCTTTTAATGAATCCAATCATAAGTCCAATTACAAGTGCATGTACAGTAGAAGGAGGAAAATGTTGTGGAAATGCTTTTGTCCTACAGTTGATTTGAGAAGAGACTGGCGTTCCTCCAAGAGTGAATGACTTATAAAAATTGGCTTGTAGGGACAGCCCCACTGTATCTAAACCTGATTGTTTATGTAGCTACTACCCCAGTTGATGCCATTAATGGTTCATTGTGGATAGCATTAACTACCAGTATAAACAGCTGTTCCTATACATATGGCTTGGCTTAACTGTTGTCCAGGTAGATTCATGAATATACATACATGTATCAGTCCAAGTTGTCAGTGTCAATGGGTTCACAGTGTATTTGCGGCAATCTTTGGTAGAGAAGGCACATCTGTCTTTGCCAATGTCTATGGCCAGTCAGGAGAGGTGGTCATCAGTGCACTTGTTTTCTAACTCCAAAATGAACAACAGACTCTATGCACTGTAATAGGATACCATTTACTTTTCATACACTAACAAAATAATAATAGATTGCAAGAAAAAGTCAAGATTTTACCTTAACGTCATTCCCATTTTATTGATATCAGTTTATGATTTTTTTTTAAATAACCAAGAGACAGTGGTAAGTTCCACATGCATTGACCTTTATTTACCTGTCTGTGTGTAGAATGGTATGTTGCACTCTTACCAGCACATATACATGTATATGCACTGAGCATTTTTGTTCTTGTGATAGAATTATTCCAGTTTCATAGCAAACATCCGTTATATTGTTTGAAATGTATTAGAATAGGCCTGAAAAGAATTTCACACTAACATTTTCAAATTGAAAAAATAGGACTTGCCCCTTTGAGATCAATTTTTTTCTTATTAAGCACCTTTCAACATACATGTATTTGTAGCCAAGTCTTCACAAGTCATTTAGTCTCAAGTAAATTCGTGAGTAATATCTATGAACTGTCACTCGTGATATCATTTTCTTTATAATATGTGATTGACTTGTTAAAGACTCAACTTGCTGTTATGAATGGAACAACGCTGCACAATCCTGTGCAGGTAGGAATTTCCTCATCTTTTCCAAGTTCTCAGTTATGTTTTTTAACACTGCCCCATTTTCTTTGATGCTGGAATGTATGTAATCTAAGGTTCGCTTCCAAGTAACAGGAACCAACTTTTAGATTAAAAATGACAACTGTGGTCAAAGTTCCTGTGCATCATCCTTCACTCTGCTTTATTGCAAGGATTGAAAACCAAAACAAAATTCAAGAGGGATAAAATTCACAGATGCAGAACAATAAATTTCAAAGTACTCAGACCATTTTTACGATGTCGGCATATTTAAAATATCAAAGAAAACGTTATTCCAAAAGCACCAAAGACAGAAAATTGTGAAAGAGCCCATTTCAAAAGATTGCAGGAACTATCAATACATGTATCAGTCCAAGTTGTCAGTGTCAATGGGTTCACAGGGTATTTGCGGCAATCTTTGGAAGAGAAGGCACATCTGTCTTTGCCAATGTCTATGGCCAGTCAGGAGAGGTAGCAGCCTCCACTGAAACCCCAGTCTTGATGTCCTCACAGTCTTCTGTGAGAGTCCCAGCCCTGTCGGTCCAGGCTTTGGTGTGAGTCCCAGCTTCGTCAGTCCTGGTCTGCCTTGATGGTCCAAGGCTTGGTGCGTGGCTGGGAGTGCTCAAACCCTTAACACAGAACCAAAGGCCTCCGATACTAGTAGGCCTGGGTGGCAGCTCACGGTAACAGCAGCTGGCTTAAAATTTCTCTCAAGAGAGCCCTAAAACATAGTTCAATGCATGCTAACAAACATTTTCTACAGAATAATCATGGTGATAATTCTTGCCACGTACCGGCCATCTATACATCCCAAAACAAAATATCGCTAAATCTAACAGGCAGTTAAAGTGTATCTCAGTGTGGGCAAAACCAATTGTCACCTTGCACGTACATATAAGTTTGCAGGACATCAATCATATCATTTCAAAGGTTTTTAAAGCCATGCAAAAGTCTGCTCCAATCCAAATAAACTGACCAAACGGCCAAAACGTAAGCATCGCATCGACATTCACTGAGACACTTGCCTGTGAAAAAAGGATAAAGAATTCAATTTTGTGCATGATGCCAAATGAAGTTTAGAGAACATGTCACCAGTTTAACACCGCTCAAAATAACTCCACAGGTCGAATTGAATATATGTGTACAGTTTCAAGACATCTGGCCCATTAATGATACAGCTTTGATGATTTTCCTCAAAAGATCAATCTTACTTTATAATACAAGTAGGAACAAATGGCACATCAAAGCAATTTGAACAAAGTCCATATTTTCTTCTACATGCAAAATGTATTAACTGCAAAATCTGCCATTCAAAGACTTTGCAAGAAGGTGATTTTTTCCAACTTCCTCAGAATGGAACAACACAAAACAAGGATATGATTCTAGGTTTTATTTTACAGCATGGGGGGGCTCACAAGGCGGCTGAGTGCTTCAACTTTCTGCTTGCAAATCAAGTTGGAGCTTTCATTTCAGAAAAGAAATGGTCGAACACTAATAACATTAAGCTTAAATAATCCAAAATCTATGTAACTTCTCAAGTACTATATTGAAATATTTTGCATCAGTAACGAGTAAGTTATGCAAACTTCATGTGAATGAAATATGTACAGACTGATCTTACGCCCAAGGAGGGCCAAATAATTGCAAGTATAACATCCCAGCAATTTGTATCAGCTAACAATAGAAGTAGGAACTAATCCATGTACGCAGTAGGATTGACTTCAGTATTCTGAAATGTTATAAACATTCAGTGTTGCATTGATTAAATATGAATTGTATTGAGGAAATGTAATAAGTTGCAGGAGCAAAGCATTAGAGACTATTTCAAAGAATTAACCCAAACAAATTTTCTGTACAATCAGAAGATTCCGCAGATTTGAAAACTGGCCGAGGAACTGGTTATGAGGGCAGCATAAAGAAATACTAGTACAGACAATTCAAATATAAACCTAATACTGATATTTCTGCATAGAACACCAACAGAATACGGTTATTTTGATAATTGCTACACTCACAATTGAAAGAAGTCAGATGGATGTTACATGGAAGCGAATAAGGGCCACTCGCAGAAAGGTTTTTTCGACTTACTATCTCGCCGCGGCAACTTATTTTGCTGCGGATTGTAGGTCATCTCGCCCCCTTGCTGACTTGCCCCCCCCCAAGTTTGTCAAGCACGTATGGTTGGCCCATTCACCATTTAATAGAAAAACATAACCAGTCAGAGATGGAATCAGTGATTGCTGCCCGTAAAAATAGGTTCTAGGGTTTGCAAGGGATTCTAGTTTTTCTAGGGATTCTCTCAAAGTTGAGAATTATGAAAGTTAAACTGTTTAAAGCTTGGTGGATGCTTACTTTCTGTGGAATTTGGAGTAAAAATATTTTTAAAATATTGGTAAAACTAATTCAGTATTATCGTGTGTATGGGCCATCTGCCCAGCTGCGTCCCTTCTGCGGACATCAGTCACATATCCAAGTATTAATGGGACGGAGGGGTCGAAGTTGTTGATACTTAAGGTATGTTTGATGTACAAATAACCTAATCTGTAATCAGACAGTGGACTTGGGAAGCGCCAAGACGTTTGAATAAAAGTGATTTGTGGTGATGTCCGAATATAGTCGTTCTTGTGGCTTCGCTGGTTAGACCCATTCGGTTTTGTTTTACACATTGGGCCGGCCATACTTGCTTGACGTTCCTAGGGAGCGAGTTGGTAAGGGGTGAGTCGGTCAGGGGGCGAGTTGACCTGACAACTCGCCGAGGCGACTTACTGGCGAGATACGAGGCGAGCTACTTATCTCGCCTCGGCGAGTTACTATCTCGCCGCGGTGAATTACCTAAAACTAGACTACACGTAGCTCCGACTCGTTGCATGTTAAGATTGTCTGGATACCAGACCCAATAATTCTGACTACTCTTCTAATCAAGGGTCCTGTATCACCCACTTGACCAGAACTCTTCCCCGGATCCGGAAATAGTCGAACTATTCCGAACTTATTCTGTCCATACTAAATTCAGTTTAACGGTAACACTTTTTCTCTTCAAAATTGTAAAAAGTGCTAGAAAGATTAAAATGAATAAAATTGGTATTCAAATGAGTAAAGGGAGAATACAAAAGACCATTCAGATGGTATCGGTAATTCGGCAATTTCCGGCCGCGTTTATACAAAAAATTTCGTGAATTGTCCGGGTTATATCGGTCGAAGTACTCCCCATTTACGAAGCAGAACTAGGGAAAAGATTGGAACATGTTTTGGTAAATGGAAAGCATTTCTTTTTATTGAACGTGTTTTAAAGCAAAATGTCTTTTAAAATTCGTATCTTAGAAAATTTGGAATAGATATTTAAAAGCAGAACGAAATTTTAAGGATAGAAGTTTTAAAGAGTGGATGAATTTTCATTGACGCGGCGTATTTCTAGATTCCAAGAAATACTGAAAGAACGTAAATTTACACAAAGCTAAAATTTTTAAAGATTGGAGCGAATTTTTAAAAATCCAACTTTTTTCAGATTGAAATAAAATATTTTGTACAGTGTCACACCCCTAGAATTGTCCTACCCTAAGGGACAGACCTGTGGTAGCTGAGACACGAATATATACACACCTGTTGCTGGAAATTTGTTTTACCTGTACAATATTTACATTTATCTATAAAAGAACGCAAAATAAGGATAATTTCTTACATTGACATTTTTGATTACAATATAAATGAGGTGATGAGCGCCTCAATGTCCCGCCACCATGTGGCTTCTGTTTCTTGCGTTGTAGTCGGCTTTTGTGGCCCGTGGCCGACTCAGTAAGTTTCTACGTCCCGCCGCCGCGGTCCAACCCCTCTGTCGCCACCGGTCAACCGACTCCCTCTTCCTCTTAACTGAAAACCCTGAAAATTACAGCCATATTCCCATGTTTCTGGTTTTTCTTGCCAAGTTATATCTAACGCAAAATATTCATTAATAAGCTTGAAGTGTTATGAAGTGTGTTAACTTCCAAGATAATCATAAATTATTTTAGTGCTGCAACATCCTCAACTCAAATTACTAAGACCAACTAGGATTTTGAGCAATATCTCGGTAAATCTCATTTTCATTGGCTCAATATCTGGTTTTGCAAGGAACAAATGTATAAAATGAATATCCAATATATCATATTTATACATAGCTATCTTACAGGAGCTGGGCGTTTCCTGGCTTTCCGTGTCGCAGAACAGTCTGAACGTACATGTAGTTTATTCTACTTCCATAATTAGAAGTCCTCAAGACTAACTCATCGGCTCACGACTACAGGTCATCGAGGCTGGCCACTGCTCTCTCCTCGGAATCCAGCAATGAACTGATCATGCCAACCCATATCTTTTCTTTTTAAACCCGAAGGAAAAATTCCAGCACTGCCACGCCTTGTTTCAAAGAACTCAGAATGTTTTGGGTACTACCTTCATAAATATTCATTATTCAAATCGTGCGTAAGTGCTACATCTACCAATAACAACTCAACTGGCACTCAGCCCATCATTTTTGGTAAGGTTGACTGACTTCAGGAATGTTTGGGTGTTGCGGCTCAGGAAAATAAAATCTTGTTTCACCACTAAATACCACGTTTATTTTTTCAAGAATTAGGGCCAAGACTATACGGTATTTTTAATTTAAAAGTAATTCCGGTTTAATATCACTCTGTGACATACAGAATAAACTTGAACATATTTTAAAAATGGGAACACTTTTTCAGCGTAAAGCAGTTATTTGGTGTACGTATTTTACACAAAATCCCATGCCACCCTTAATGAGAAAGCATCCAAATTAACATAAATCCAACAACGAATTAAAAGCAACCTGTGAAAACTTCGTTGAAACAATCTTAGAAAAAATGTGCTTCACTTTTTCAAAAAAATATACGTCAAGCACTGTGAGGCTTTCGCAGAATACCGTCTAAAAGATCGAATACGTTGTATACGCAGCTGTGGATGCGTTCTCAATTCGGATGCTTTCTCAGATCGGATGAGTTCTTAATTCAGATGAGTTCTCATTCGGAAAAAATGAGATATCCTTAAAATACATAACCTGTTACGTTGTAGAAAATATCTAATTTCGACAAACATATTTACATTGTAAAGTTTTTGTTCTATTTTTTTTTTAAATCGAACTTTAAAAATTCATTCAATCCTAGAGATTACGTTGCATATATAAACATTCATTCGCTCTTTAAAAATTCACTCGATTCGGAATCTCAAAAAAGAAATGAGACCCTAAAGATTTTGTTCGGTTTTGAAAAATATATACTAAACTTTTAAAATACGAGCTTTTTAAAAACAACATTCGCTTAAAACACATTAAATTTAAAACTAAAATGCAATCAATTTAATAAAAACATGTTCCAATCTTTGACTTTAATTCCACTTTGTAGAGGATGGCGTTCTCCGACCGGTATACCACGGACAGTTCACAAAATTCTTGATACAGACGCGGCCCGAATACCATCCGAATGGTCTTTTCCTCCCCCTCTTTCATTCTGCTACCTATTTTAATCTTTGTAACAATTTTACAGTTTTGAAGAGCATTAACGAAAATGTGTTGACGTTAAACTGACTTAAATATGGACAGGATAAGTTCGGAATGGTTCGACTATTCCCAGAAATCTGGGGGAGTATTGGTTACGTGGACGTTGGGTGATACAGGACCCTTGACAAGAGGAGTAGTCGGAATCATTGGGTCTGGTATCTAGACTGAGTCTTTAATATACAGCGAGTTGAACTAGTTTTAGCTTGCGGGTGCACAACTACAAATAAATTCCCGTAGACAGCAGTGATAAATCCCCATACTTCACAAATATTTTAAAAATACAACTCTCACAGGTGTTCAGGCTGCACAGAAAAATGATGTTCCACATGTCCTCTTTCATTTTCCTTTCAATTTTTGGGGTTTGACCAATGAATTTTTGAGAAATTTTCACCAGAAGCAGACGACCCCTAAAATGCAGAAAACGTCCCTGTCCAGAAAAGGAGCCATTTTGAAACCCCCCCCTCGGCAAAATGGCTCAAATAGTGCCACTTTCAAACCCGATTGCATCCAAATAGCTCAGAATTGGAAGCCCCGAGTCAGGCCCACAGGTCCAGTCTCATATTTCTTCAATTCCTCAGTTCCATGGCTCTCAGGACCCTCTAATATGGAATATTTTGAGTCTATAACTTTTATTAATGAGCTCGGCGAACATATTTCTGGCCTAATTACGAGGGTGCACCCTTACTCGCCGCAGCGAGATAGTATCTCGAAAAAAGCTTTTGCAAGTGGCCCCTATACGCTTCCGTACTTGCCCTGGATGCGCTCTTTCTTCTGGAGTTGTCTTGGGAACAAATAGCCCCGTTGTTTACAAGAGTTTGTGTTTGGTTTGAATAATTTTTATTATGAAATTTGTACAAAAGCGTATTTTATGAGATTTCATGAGCACTCACTTTGATGAAATAGTGCATTTTATTCCTTATCAACTTAACTTTCCCGTACTAGTCAATATGTTGTCGGCCAGTCTTAGCCAAATGTGTCCATATACTTTGAAAACGGGTGTATTGGAGGGAGGGGAATAAAATTACAAACTTTACATGGATAATGGAACAGTGTATCAAACTTCAAAAAGCTTATTCGCGATGGCAAAAGTAGGTGTAATATAAGGGATTTTTCTCTCTCTATTTCCTGGTCACAGCAATAATTAGTATTTCATTGCTCGGATATATTTATTAATGGTCCCGCTTGTCCAGCAAGGAGGCGGGCAGTAAACGGGCATTTTTGGAATGTTTTCTGTTAATCGTTTGACTTGGAGGCGACGATCGTTTAACACTTTGATGTGCCAGAGTTGCAACTCCTTCTGTGTCCTTCCTGTAAGGTCTGGACAACCATTGTAAGGGCACACCTGGTTACATCTACAGAAAAATCTGTATATAGGACTAGTGCTACCGAGAGTACACCATTACATGTATTTCTTTAATTATTAGCCACATCCAACAGCAGAAATACCGCCAATTACAGGAATGAAAATAGATAAACCCAAATAAAAAAAAAGAACATTGTAATTTAAATTGTGACATATATAATTGCTAAACAAACACACTAGATAAAAAATAACGGATATGTATGTGCATGTATAAATAAATAGAGAATACACATAGATAAATCAGTTAACAAGAAAAACAAAACAAAATTATAAAGGAGAATGACGGTAATCCAGGAAATAAGATGAATGAGGGGAGGGGAATCGCAACCCAGGGGAGCACAGTTGAAATAACTATTGAAACAAAGACAAACAATAAACTGCAGACAAATATATAAAGAAACATCAAGTACAACACATATAAACAGACACCTAAACATCTGGGTAAACAAACATGTACATGTACTTGGGGGACTAAGGACACACAAACAAGATAAGAAACAAACAATAAGAACATTCAAATCACGGCAATATTAACTTAAACAACTTTCAAACAAAACCAGTAAATTAAGAACTGATTTGTGTCAGAGCACAGGACACCTGCCTACGAAAAAAAGTTCAGATGTACGTTAAGATTTGTGTCCAACAAAGCTTGCTCCCGAATGCTCAACCATGATGGAAACTAACGTTGAAAGTGAACATCAAGTTGTCTGCAGTGGTTTGGCAGGAGTTTGGCAAAATAGGCTGTAGACTAATTTTTCTCAGCGGGGTGTACACAGGCGTTGCCCACCCATTATTGTGGTCTTGCAGGAGACTCGTATTATGTACTACTCGTATTATATTTTCGTACGTCCCCCACTTGATTGGTAAAATCAGCACTCCGTGCACAGAAGTCTATTCCAGTGTAATTTTATTGGCATAAGATTAGAAGTTTGGTACTGCATCATAAAAATACAGAAGTTTTATTTCTATTGGCACAATTAAGAATATGGAAATGATAGATAAAACAAAACTGTATTCACCAAAACGTACACAAAAAGACAAAAGTACGCGGATAGTTAAAATTACGTATAGACTGCAACAAATGTTACAGAGGTCCTTAGTGTATAGGGATGTTGTTAAGCTGTTGCTGGCACATCTCTGGGTACTTTTTAGATGTACTGACATTAGCCTCAGGGTATGGAAGGCCCATAGCGTTTTGTGGTATTAAAAAGTTATCCCGTGTTTAAGTGAGGAATTTTTGGAAACGTGTACGGGGGAACAGACTTTGTAGATGATAGCCTAATCATGCCTGGAATTGTCAACGTTAATTGTCTTAATTTTTCTAAGAAGCAAACGTTAACATTGTTACATTTACTTTGTCAGCGCTGTGGACTTTCAAGTTTTTAAAATTGTTAGTCATTGATTTAGGTACTTTTAGCAAGGAAATAACTTGATATGAAGATCGTACCGGTGATGGTGAGTATTTTCAAGCAAATAAATAATGGAAGAGGGTTGATCTGAGACGTCAATATCGCGTGGCAACATCCTAAGTAGATGTAATAAGTAATATTTTTCCAAGTACACATAATCACCGGATTTCGGCAAATTTCAGACCCTATGATGCTCAAATAAATAGATAAAAAGAGCATGCAAGAAATAGAATGCAGTATGACAGCAAAACATTACTTCTTTGGGGAGTATTTCAGGCTATTAAAGTTTGATGGGAGTAAAGTCTGCTTGGGTGCCCTGTTTAACTTAGGACAGGAACGATGTATTGAGCTGAATATAAATAGAACCCAACACTTCAACACATTTGCGTCCGGCGCTCGAGTCCCCCTTTTCAGCAGTAAAAGCAGGACGGCGTGCACAAAAGTCGTGTCCAGAGTTATCTCACTAACATAATTAAATTGGATCAGAGATTTATTGTCCGTATAATAAAAATACAGATGTTTTGTTTCTTTTGGCATGGTTAAAAGTACACGCCAATAATTCAAATGGGGCTGAACACATTAACCGAAATCAAGTCTGTTTAACGTGAGAAAGGATTAAGTAACTAAGCACCGTTCAGGAATTGAATCTTCAAGGCATAAAACGTGAAAGGAGATGTCATTTTACCAGATGTCGGCAACGAACGTTAGAAGTTTCCGACTGCGGGCTTTCAAGTTCGTCCTAATAGTCACGGTTTCGAACTTTTACTGTATAGCATTAATGGGACTATGTACACGTACAAGTTAAGTTACAATAGTGCTTGCATTAACTTTCATCATCAGGGGTGTAATAATATTCATTATTCTCATGTTGTTGAGATGAAAGTGAAATTGTGGCTTGGCCGATACTTGTGTTGGGGAATAGCAGTTACCCAGGCCTTATAATCTGAAGAGCAGGGCCCTCAGGACGTTCTATTTTGTTGCATCGAAGTCTTGTCTACCTATTCATTAGATGTTACTTCAGAATCCCCAACTCTCAGTGAAAACCAGGACGGGTTAAAATCATTTTGCATGTTTGGGATTGTCATTGTGTTATTATTTTCTAGGAACTGACCAAGGGCCGCATGCGTACGCAGGCACTGTGACAGTGATATGTTGACAATGGGGTTTTCTGGCATGCCGTCAGCTGAATGATAACCTGCGATCATCCTCTCCTTCCTCCATGCTGAGATCGTCTGCGGCGACGGCACCTTGGGCTATGGACATGGGCTGCTGCTGGTACAGCGTTGTCTTGGGCTTGTACGAAAAAGCACGGATAACACATGCGGGACCCGGGGAATAGATCGTGAATATTCATATTTCCTGTTGACCAATCAAACAGGAAGGTCGCAAATGGTACCACACGTCGCCCGGGGACAAACGCTACAACGTGTGCAAGAACAATGGGGTCAGCGTGGACATAATCGTGAATATTCAGCATATTCCCAGAGACCGATCAGGCCGGAATGTAGTCTCGGGCCAAGACGGCAGAATTCCCAAGTTTACAGATTCCCAAGACGGTAGAACGAGTCGTCAATTGGTGAAATAAAGCCACGAGATGGCGCAATAGAAATCGGCATATTATTATTCTCGATTGAGTCCGCTATCGTGTTCTGCCGTCTTGACCCAGGACTAACCGGAATGCAGCATGCACTGGGTACTACGTCACCACAAAATGGAAACTGATAAGGGTGCAGTCCACTAATTCAAGTGAGAATTTCTGGCCAGTTCATGAGCATTAAAAGTGCTCTCACAGTATCTTTTGAAAAAGGAGATTGTTTGGCCCCCAAATGGTGAGATTGTGTAAATCGTTGCCAGGATCAACTCCCTGGTTCTTTGAGCTTTCATATGAGAGCAGAGTGGGTAAAAACTACGGCTGAAAATGGTCATAGGTGTCCCGGAAGGTTGAGGATTGCCACTTGAGAAAAATGGTTGCAATCAGACTTCGGAAAAATCACGTTTCGGGAGGGAGATGATTTTGTTTTGTGGGAATAATTAAAAATGTAGTTGGTAAACCTACAAAGAATTGAAAAGAAGTTGAAAGATTAGGGACCAGAAAATAATTTCATTTGTGTTTCAGAACTCTCGGGGATGTTGGTATACGTGTTATTGGGCGCTGAACAGTGCTGATTTTACACTGTTTTCAATGGGGCTTGAACTAGAGGACTGTACCAATAAGGGAACTGTCGGGGAATAGGGGTGCACTGAACCAATTCAAGCTCCATCGAAAAAAGTGTAAAATCAACAAAGTTTGGAGCCCCATGGCGGCCAACTGAAGTCCCTGAGGCCTCTCAAACAAAAAAACAATGTGTTGCTTGGTGCTTCAGATTTCATTTGATTTTCAAGTTTTAGTGGGTTAACTGATGAATTCTTTAATTATCCTCCCAAAACAAACTCACCCCCAAAAGTGAATGTTACAAACTCTTCTCAGCGGCCATTTTTCAAATGAAATCCCTTACCTTTGTGGCTCATCTGACAAATTTTTAGCCACATTTTCGTCTGCTTTGCCCCCAGATGGATGCTCCTGAATCTATAGAGATGACCCTGGGCCATGCTGACACAATTCCACAATTTCTTGGCCCAAACAGACCCCTCTTTTTGAAAGAATCTGCAGGGGGGTACTTTTTATGCGCCTCGTCCTGACGGAGATTGAGTTCGGCCCACTGCAACCAGGAAGCGCCGCCGCCGGTACTCGGCTTGAGTGCAGGAAGATCTGTATCGGGACCATGGCACACACGTCCATGGTTTAATACAAAGACGGCTCGATACGGCCACCCGGCGGCCAATGGACGAACGCGACACAGGCACGTTTCGGGAGGGCGATCGGGCCCACCCGGGCTCTTGGGGGGGATAGTTCCAGGGGCAGTTATCCTTTGCCCCACCCCCGTTGGCTACATACTTTGTAAAATGGGAATTGCATCGTCATCAGAAAATGGCATGCCCTCAAAATGGCAAACCTAGAGTGAAACTAAGGGTAAATTGGAAACGGGTGCATTTACAAGGATCGTACAGTTAAAATAAAAACAATAGCCCGGGGAGATCTGGAATTGTCAAATAATTATTGACATGAATATGCCCAGTAATGGCATGCGAAAACACTGCCAAGCGGCGGAGCACGGTGCTTGCTTCACACTTCTATAAAGGACTTAGAGCCAGTCTAAAAGGACTGGTACCCCTGGAACGAATGTTTGAAACCCGGCGTTTTGTTTGGGGCGTCTTGCGGTGTTGTCCCTCCAATCGGGAGAGTATTCTTCCTCTGGATACGATCTAGCCGTACGCGCCGACCCAGCTCGTATCGTCGTGCGCACCATTACTTTCATGCAGCCACGCATCTACCCTACGTACGTTGTCGCGGTCACATTCAATAAGAAACTAAGTTTTCGCATGAATTACAATAAGAGCTCACCGCCACCTCATCTATCACACTTTAAATTTGTAAGTTATTGGCCATCATGTAGCATTATTTCGAGTAAGATTCTACAAATCAATCTCTGTTGGACACATGTGACCATGTTTTACATGTTGAAAAGGGGCGATTTGTAGTTACTCGCATTTTTGCATCTTCATTTCTCACTTCAAGTGAGTATTTTTGTGTCATGTTCTCTTTATTACTTTTGTTCTCGTAAGGTGTGGCTCTATTCGTCAAAAGTGGACATCGCCAAAAATGATCGGAAAAAATAATTCAGTGAAAAATGCATTTTTGCAAATGCAAAAATTAAGAAAGGTTAGCCTAATTAAGAACAAGGGAGTCGTAGTTTCTCATCTTCGTTCAACCTTTTCTTTTCTTTACTCTGACAGAGAAAAAACTTTACGGCGTCCCCAACTCTGTCTGGAATTTTCCAACAAGAAAAATTAAAAAGAATATAATTTAAGGATTCTGTAGTGACTATAGCAAGTTAGTAAGTGGAGTTCTTACCCCCCAGTTTCCCCCACTTGAACCAATCGACCGCGAACACTCTCCTCAACATACAGCGGACGACTAGAAAAAGAACAACTTCAAAAAGATAGAAATCGGGATACACGTGCTACTTAGAGTTGGTTGGCATGATTGGGGGGTTGTGGAAAAGACAAGTGGGGTTCATCAGTCCCCCCCCCCTCACCACTAGTTACCAGTGCAAACATCTTGATTATTACATGCAGTACCACTGCACTCAACCGCTTTCAGTCTTTTGACTGGGTGTCAGCGCCGGGTCGGTTAGAATTAAAACAGAGCCTTTGGTAGGAAGGTGCAAGCCAAGTAGCCAGCATTACCTCTTAGAATACGCATTTTTTCGTGTCAGAAAAATTAAATGAGTTCTTTTGGGGGTAATGTAGCTCAAAATGTTCCACAGCAGCAGTACCCACAGTGTGCACAGTTGTTTCCAAATTGACCTTGAAACTCCTCGATCGAAATATTATTTGAGAAAATTATACTATCTCGAATAACATATTCTGTACTTCGTTGTGATGCTGTAAGCCGTACGACTCCGTGCGGAAGAACCCGACTTTTACTCCCCTCATATGTACGCCCGTACGCATAGGCTGGTTCTCGACCTTTCCATTACTATGCGGTTTCTTTTCGGGCGGGAATCAGCCTACCGTTCGTTTGCCGTGTGCGAACGGCCCGGCGTTTGTACATGAATGCGTGGTCTAGTTCGAACACGGGCACTCTGCTGTGGGTCTACATGTAACAACATACAACGTGCACAACAGTTTGAGCAAAATGGCGTCCAGCGAATCTGGAGACGACTCCCTATATCCCATTGCCGTTTTGATCGATGAATTGAGAAATGAAGACGTTCAGGTAAATGAGGGTATCCTGTTTAAAGAAACTGGTCTAACAAGCATGAAATACGACAGCAGTTTTTCGTGTCGTATCATTTCGTGTCTTACCATGCTTATCTCGCCTTGAATGGAGCGTTAGTAGGCCTAAGCCTAGCCCAACTAATGTGGCACGGACTCTCACTCCCGATCCATCCTCAGCCACACATCCCGTATACGCAATTTCGTGTCGGCGTATTGAACATTTCGGCGCACCCACTTATCTTCGTGGGTGCAATTTCTTTTGCACACGAACATGAGTCTTGACCTTTCTGCTTTCTAAAAACCATTCATTGAATGATTTTACTCACGTTATTGAGGTATTTTCCAGTTTTTTGGCCTTTATCCATTCAATCTAATGGGCTCGCTCTCACAGTCGCCATCTTTAAAATAAGGTCGTTGACCATTACGTCACTTGACCCCTCATCGTTTCGACGGCTCTGCCATGTCAATCTAAACTGCTGCCAAAGTTTTGGAAGAGCCCATTGGTACGTGTAGTGTCTTATCGCTCAGTCCGTTTATTACATATGTCTTGACATGGAACAGCCGTCGAGACAATGAGGGGTCAAGTGACGTATTGTTCAACAATCTTATTTTAAAGATGGCGACTGAGAACGAGCCCTTTAGATTAAATGGATAAAGGCAAAAAGACTAGAAAATACCTGGATAACGTGAGTGAAATCATTCAATAAATGGTTTTTAGAAAGCGGAAAGGTCAAGGATCATGTGCGTGTGCAAAAGAAATTGTGCCCACGGTGATAAATGGGTGCACTGAAAATGTTCAGTACTCCGACACGAAATTGCATATACGGATGTGTGGCTAAGGATGGATCGGGAGTGAGAGTCCGTGCCACACTAGTGGGGCTAGCCTAAGCCTAATGTGAGGCCTATGGGCCAAGTAGCCCAGGTTGGACGACGTCTACATTAGTCACAATGTAATATAGACGTCGTCCAACCTGGGCTAAGGGCCAAGGTACCCCCAGGACTGTGGGGACTGACGTCCGTGGGAGAGGAGCGAACGTCGGACCCCACAGTTCTGGGGGTAGGTCAACTTAGTGCATGTACGGTCAGGCAACTGATGCTGGTCAACATGGCCAGCCATCGTAACATGCGATTCGGAACCTTCACTTTGCAGTCCACCTTGATGAGGAAATAATGTCATGTTTTCATTTACTTCAAAGTTTATAAAGTAATGTCAGTGGTAACTTGTAAAAAAAAAAAAATTAATAAGAAAGGCAACCCCCCCAACTAAAAAATAAGACCAGAAACATTTCCAACAGAAATCAAGACTTAGCAAGTTTTATTACACCCCCCGAAAAAAATTACTAAACAAAGCCATCATTCCCCACAAAATGAAAAAGTCCAATAACCTTTTCCCAGAGTCATAAGAATGAATTGAAGTCCCCCCAAGAAGAATTTTAAGTTTAGTAAAGACCCCCCAAGAGAATGTTTATAAGAAAGTCAAGTTGGTAAATGGTCAGGTTGTTCGATATCAATCACGAAAAACCAACAGCAGAAACATCCGCGGCAGGCACTATACAGAAAATCATGCTGGCACTCTAGATCTCTCGGGGAGATTTATGAAGATTTTACCCTGATATGTTTGGCAAATCTGATCTTAAACCTGCTGAAAAGGAAGAGCAGAAAGTTGCAACCGAATTGCAAACATGAAGGTACAGGTGGTCTTGACTCGAAGTACGAGTTGTCCAAGGTACAAGTCCTTTAAGGTATGAGTCATCCAAGGTACAAGTCACCCAAGGTATGAACTGACTTGAAAGTGTCTTGTTGATTGTCAAAGTTCTGAATTAGGGCCTAACGGTACGCATGCTGGGCTGGGCCTCTTACCGTGTATTTAGGTCGTCATGCCTTAATCACCTACATGTACCTTACCTAAAGAATGCCAGTAGCCTGATACTGCTAGAACTAGAAGACACAATATCCATGCAAAATCTCTGCAAAACAGAAATGAATTTTGGAACTCAGAAGCTACCTTACCAGCTAAGGTTGGTCCAAGTAACTTGGACTCTAATGTGTTGCAAATCGCCTTTTTTTAAGAGGTAAGGAAAGGAAAACCTCTCCCCAATTAACCTTTGAAGAAGAGGTGGAAAGACAATTTTTCAAAATTAACATTATAAAAATTGAACACTTTTCACATTTAGGCCTGTGGCTGGAAAAATGGGTTTCTGTGAGTCCCTTTTTCGCCAATTTTAGAAACATTATGTATTAATGATATAACCC
The DNA here is from genome assembly GCF_054643075.1 of Acanthaster planci. Lineage (NCBI taxonomy): Eukaryota > Metazoa > Echinodermata > Asteroidea > Valvatida > Acanthasteridae > Acanthaster > Acanthaster planci. The sequence goes on along the minus strand of NC_141786.1, from coordinate 13,730,277 downwards.
CAAAATGTCACTGGAGATACGGCTGAAAACAGTGTGTATCTTTTACACAAGTCTCGTAGTAGAGGCATGCTGAAAATGCAACGTTTTTCCACAGTTTTTGTCCACAGTGTTGATTGTTCCATCCATCAAGTTTACGGTATAGGTCAGAATTTTAGCCAACACGCAAACATGCTTTACATGTCAGCGTGTATTGAGTCAAACACGGGCATGGGAATCTTTCTGGTTTAACTAGAATTCCATTTTTTTTTCACCTTTAAATTTGAGGTCTTCAAGTTCAGTGTAAAAATGGAATAAAATTTAGGGGAAGGGGGCAAGTTGTAGGGGGTAAATGTTAGTTGACCACGCAGTGCACAAAATTTCCCTAAAACTGAAATTTGTATTTTGAAACAATTTGATTTACACGACGCTTCGGGACCCTTCGAAATGTACGAGGATCTAATTTCGCAGATTTTCACAAAACCTGAATTCTCTTTGCGTAACCAAAGGAGGGAACCCGTGAAGAGTGCTGTCGCGAGCTCGGGCTTCGCCACAGCCACTTGGCGTGAATGCCCGGTGTCCACAAAAATCTGACCCATAAAAATCAGACTCTTACCTGTTATTGGTTAATTCCTCTCACATGACTGGCCATTCTTCTAATTATTATACATACGCATGCGCATTACTCCAAATGGGTCTGTATTTCATAGAGACATAAATTCTTGGCAGCACTGCGAGGCTTTAGGCCTCATGGCTGGCTGGCCATGTGCGAAGTGGCTTTTGGAAATTGGTACGTGTTCATGTACTCTATATGGTCGAAGTGCCACGCTGTACGTAGGTACCGTACACACGTGCAGTCAGGAAACAAAATCAAAATCATGGCAAAAGGAAAGAACTTGAAGTTCATTGAGCGGGGGGGCTGCCGATCAGAAAGGGATTGATATATCAGTAAAAAACAAGTGGAACTGATCGAGGTGTGACAAATTATTACTTTCTGAAACGTAAGATGAGCATGTGGTGGGCGACTGCTTTCTTAAGCTGTACGACCCTGGAGAAGCATGGTGTGAGTGGTGTTGTGTTTGTATCAGGTGCAGTACTTCCGGAGCGAAAGCATTGATACAGGATGCAGTTAAGTACGAGAAGAACCACAAACACTTTCGTGAAAGGAGAACGAACTACATCACAGGTTTTACAAGTCCAGTTAATTAGTAAAACAAAATCAGAGTAATTAAAAAAAATGAGAAATGTCCTTATAACTGAGAAGATTTTGCTTCAATAAATTAGAGGCAAAGGGGCCATGAATTGCCTCAGATTACACCACAGCGCATCTAGAATCCAAAATTTTCCGGGGCCCTTAAGTGGGTCCCCAGACCCCACGCCGTAAGGGTTTTGCACTCTGCACTTGCAATAGTCTCCCTAGGATTAATTTCATCAAAAAATATTATCAGGGTTTTTTGTTTGTGCCCATTCACATGCCTGCAAACAGACACAAAAAGGAGTTAACCGCAAACACGAAACACGCTGACCCCTGTATAACAGAACGCCAGCACCACAATTCGATCTGCTGAGTATAAACATGCATACACTACACACAAACACAGCCGGGCCTTTGTTGACCAGAGCAGTGATTTTCCTAGTTTTCAACATGAAAAATATTCTGTTTTCCTGCAGCTCAAGTTATCTTCTAATTCCTGGGAAACCTGGTCAGTAGTTCATCTTTTACAGAGTGCGAAATTAGACCCAAAAAGTGCTCAGATAAAATGTCATAACAGAATCAATTTTGTTCTGCCATTAACCCTAACTGCCCAAAACCTGCCATACTCCAACAGCAGGTTTTGGCAGGTTTTGGCAGGTTTGGTACCGTACCGTAGGAACCTGCTGTTGAATTTTGTGAGACTTGGGATGAAAGGCCCAGGGAGATGGTGTTGGATTCTGTGTGAGTTGGGACACACAGGAGTCATTGTGTGCAGTGTCTGACTTGCTGTACCAATTGTTGGACTATGCTTGATTTTGTCAGGTTTGGTACTGTTCAATGCAAGTCATCCTATACTGCATAGACCCATCCATACCATATCACTCAAACTCCAACGGGCTCATTCTGTTGGAGTTTATCAGGTTTGGTACACTAACCTGCATGTACAAGTACATAGACAAGTACATGAACCTGTTGGATTTTGTGAGGTTCAGTATGCTTCCTAGTGCAAGAGCCTAGGGGGTTAGGGTTAACATCTTTTGATCTGCCATATTATATCAAAGGTAGAGTTGGAACGTGCAGTGTCACTGTGCCAGGGGTCAAAATTCACCTTTTTCCCCCCCACCCCCTGGTCCTACCAGAACCGCAACGCAGCTGCATTGAGCAATCCTTGTTCAGGTGCAGGCTGCGACGATGTTTTTTTTTTAGTTTGCGTGATCGGGCAGGCCATGTCATAAATTTGCTTGCTCAAATTGGATCAACACTTGCCAAAGATTACTCAGAATCCACAATTATTGTTATTTAACTAAGGCCTACTGCATACATACAGTCTTTTATTAGTTAGGTCAAAAATACATGATGCAATGTGCTGTACTTTTTTTTTTGTTGGAGGGCAATTCTGTGCTGATTAAATGGCATTTGTTGGGCGACAGCCTCCAAAAGTATCTCAAAAAGTGATGAACACCTGTCCTAATCTATGTAAAAATTTCTACAAACAGCAATTCACAAGAAAATTATGAACAGTTCACACAATCATGATGGCAATCACGATGGCAAACTGGCCAACAATGTCCGTGTATCGCATTCGTGTGGTAAGTGTGCGTGATGCATCCAGACCAGCGGGCGCTAATCCTAGTGCCATGAGCAGAACAACCTCAAATTACACTCATGAACACAGAAAATACAGACATAAATAAGAGACCAAGTTCTGTGAATTAACTTGCAGAAAACCTCTTGCAACAAAACATTAAACATGGATATCTTTCAGGCCTGTAGCCTTTTATATTAGAGGTGTGTAAGGCCGATGAAGAGTGTTTACATACAGCAGATGCAGTATATGTACAGTACAGACTGGTATTGGTTGCTAAATATCCATCACGCATTCTTTTGCATGGGTGCGGCGTGGCGGCAGATTCGTTTAATGCATACAGTTTCGAGCATGTGTTTTCACCACTGTGACAGTGCAAAGTATTATGGGGTGATTTCATGTCTGTGCAAATAAATGACATTGGCCGGTGATGAGCGATCAGCCCTGATCGCATAATTAACGCAATTCTAACACAAATCTAATAATAGATTGGACGCCGTAATCCCATATATTGTGTTGATATTTTAAGAGCTGTTGTTGATGTGTTGGTTGGACAATTTGTCTGAGCATCTTTGATTTCGTTCGGACAAACACAATAAGTGCTCGGAAAATGTCCGATGTCTGACCGTAATTTCACATTCTGTTGTATGTCGTAGGCATCACAAAATCGTTTTCAAAGATATAGCGATTTGGTTGGCCATACAGGATTGATGAATGTGCCATGCAGGCAACACTTTTGAATTGCTCCAAAAACATCTGAATCAGGTACAGAAAATCTTCGAGCGTGAAATAATTTTTCAGACCAAGGCAACTACTTTATAACTCACAGTTTTTATGACAAAGCATTACCTAAATTAGAGAAAGCAAGTCTACTGATAGCAAAAAAGTGCACACAATATCAAGCTGATTGATGGAAATAGGGGAGCAGTGAATTTATCTGCGATCAATGTATTTCCCCTCAAGGACAAAACACATGGTAGAGGATTAAATGAAGCCAGTGCGCACCCATTTCTTTCAAATTGCAATTTTGGGGGCTTTTCCACCAAAGGAAAACTCTCCTTTTTAACCCTAACCCCCTAGGCTCCTGCACTAGAAAGCATACTGAACCTCACAAAATCCAACAGGTTCATGTACTTGTCTATGTACTTGTACATGCAGGGTAGTGTACCAAACCTGATAAACTCCAACAGAATGAGCCCGTTGGAGTTTGAGTGATATGGTATGGATGGGTCTATGCAGTATAGGATGACTTGCACTGAACAGTACCAAACCTGACAAAATCAAGCATAGTCCAACAATTGGTACAGCAAGCCAGACACTGCACACAATGAACCCTGTGTGTCCCAACTCACACAGAATCCAACACCATTTCCCTGGGCCTTTCATCCCAAGTCTCACAAAATTCAACAAGTTCCTCAGGTACAGTACCAAACCTGCCAAAACCTCACAAAACCTGCTGTTGGAGTATGGCAGGTTTTGGGCAGTTAGGGTTAATGGAACATACTCGCCACCTTTGCCTTCATATTGACTCTCATGTTAAAGCTCTCATGAGGAAAATCTGTGTTCAAAATCCCCTCGGCTTTCACACATTATTTTCCCCTCTGATTATTTATAAAAGCCAACTTTTTTTATTTTCAAAATTTTATGGGCTTATTAGACTTTTTTATGTAGACACTGTAATAAATCATTTGTCACTGTTGTCATACAATTCTGGACTTTCACGAATGGTATCCAGTGACCTCCCATGTCATAATGAGGAACGTTCCCCAAAACTTTGTTTTTAGTAATTGGTGCCTGAAGTTGGATATGTGTGAAAAATTGATTTTCAGTATTAGTATTCAGTATTCAGGTTGGGTGTCAAAGATTTTCTCTAGCTATGCCATTTGCGCAAGAAAATCAAGCAAAGATGATAAAAAGGAGGATTTGTGGAGTGAGTTGTTTACCTTTTACATGACAAAATTTTGTCCATATTCCAAGTGCATTTTCAAGCAGTTCGACCATTGTGTCTGTGTAAAGTTTGGTTCTGTTGGAGAGGACTTACCCTAGAGAGCCTATTTATGGCGGTGATATCATTGACTGGATGACCTCTAGCCTCTGTTATGTTGAGAAGCTGTGTCTCGTTCACGAGCTCTGCCTACGTAAGCCAAAGAAGCTACATGATTGGATCTCTGCACAACTACATTTACTTCGAAACATGATGAAAATTGCATAGGCAAAATTGAGCAGTTTGATTGATCACCTGTTATTCAAATGTTTGGCGGAGTCAGCATTGTTTACTTGGATATGTTACAAGTGCTTTGTTCATCCAATCAGCATGCATTACACGCGCGCGAAAAAGACACTTTTGCTGTAGCCTGACAAGAAGTATGCATGGAAAAGTGATGCTGTGTTACATGTACACGGTGCGCTACACGATCATTGGCATGTTGTACATGTACATGGATGTATTACGATCACCAAGCTGAATACTGGCGACTTTTGACTGCCCAAAAGGGACAACCCTGCCTGACTTTTATGCCAATTTCAGCTGGAATTATGTACATGTATCTTATCTAATCACTGTATTGCACCCTTGCTCAAGACAATGCTTGTCAGCTTGTGAGACATCAGCATCAGCATGCTCATGTGCATTGAAAAGATTGAAAGTACTGAAGGCAACATCTGATGCGTTTGCTAAACGACAGCTTTCTGAAGTGCCAGAATTTTAGGTTAGCAAAGAATATGACTCTTACTTGTCAATATAGAAAGGTTGATATTTGACTGAATGAACTTTCATTAACTTCTTATTCTTCTATGTTAACAGGTACTACAAATTTTAATATAAAAAAGGAATGTTCCGAAATCTAGAAAAAAAGTTTGGAGGCAGTGTCAACATCAGCCCTTCCAATGTCAACAGAAATTCATGATAACAAAAATCCACTGCCATTTCTATTTTTCCCCTAAAAATTAACAAGATAACTTCCAGGAAACAATGTTTGAAGACATTCTTTCTGTTTACTTTGTTATGTCATGCCAATAGCTGCCCATAAATATGATGTTGCTGTGGTCATGTAGATCGAGAACGATTATGGAGCTCACACAAAATGCTCAAGGTTTTAATTTCTTGTTACTTACAGTTACGACTCAACAGCATCAAGAAGCTGTCTACCATAGCATTGGCTCTTGGTGTGGAGAGGACTCGCAGTGAACTCATACCTTTCCTAACAGGTTAGAAAAATCTGTCATGGTATAACTTATGAAGTGGTGAAGACAAAATGTCTGTCACAACAAACACACCAGCAGCCCCAACTGCACAGTGCCAGTTCTTATAGGGAAAACATTTTTGAGAGGAACACTTTCTCCATAAGAACCTTCTTTATTGGCCAGGATGAATGGTCCATAAGTTCACAATGCCAGCGTTCATTGTGTCCAGTTATTGCATTGTATAGTAATACTGTTATACAGCATGGTTAGGTTATTATAAGTATGTACCCTATGAGGAGGTTTATTGTACAGGTGTGTCAATGTGTTGCATGATAAGACTAACAATGAATCAGGCCCAAAAAAAGTTCTGTTTCTGATTACAGTCCACTCGTGTTATTACGAAATCCGCATGTCCAAGTTACAGGGTTCTGCCCAGGATGGTTTTAGTGCCGGCAGGACTATCTAAGCGGAGCGCCACCATCGGTTGGTGCGGAGCGTACCCGAAAATTTTTGGAATCCAAAAGCCCCCAGATGGCCGGAAACAGCACTGTGTATACACAGCCTAGAATTAGGGATCTCATGTCTGAAATTTCTGAAATTTAATAAAAAAATTGAAAATTTGTAATTTTGGTCAACTAGGATGAGGTGATAATTTTAGACGGGCAATTGAATTAGATAAAAAAGAGTAGAAATAAATATTGATTTTATTTTGTAAATCCCTTAGATATTGAATTAATTTCTATCTCTATGATGCCCATAATTTTTCATTGCTATTCAATTCATTTTTCATTTTTTTTTGTGTGTTGAAAATAAGGCGAAACATGCAAAATCTTGGCGGAATATTTTCCTTATTTTCATTGTACGAAAGTTCGTACAGTAGCATATGGGATAACGACATTCATAAATGTGTGCAGGGATTTTCTGAACAGTCATTTCAAAGTCTACATGAACATAATGTAGATTGGCCATTTGCTTTTCTGACACATCTGGCCATGTGTCATGTGCATACTGAGCGCGTGTATCTTGCCATATGGAACTCGTTTTCGGAAAAGGCAAAATCATGCTGTTACTTTTGAATAAAAAAATTGCGGAGTTATTATTTTCACCGTGGGATAAACAACAATTAACGAATGCGGTGCAATCGTTGGTTTAAAAAACGATCGCAATGATCGTTTTATGCAACATCGAGCAGAAAATACATGCACCGAATGTTGCTAACCGTGGTCGGCGCAGCGAAAAACAGTCACGGTCGATTGTCAGTTTTGCAAGTACATGTAAAATTGTTTTTCTGCCAGATTTTTAAGTGTTTAAACGAAGTGTGAATGGGGTCATTTGCAATTTTGTCTTTCTGAAAGTTAAGCCAAATTTTCTTTTCAAGTTGTGGAACTGGGTAAAATGCGGAACTAGACAAACAACGCTGTACATCATGGAGAGGGGGTTTTCCGATCTTCGCGCACTGAGAGCGTTGCATATGCAAGCCTATGTATGGCCTTCCAACTAATGGAAAGATTCGTTACGCACTATGTACACGTGCATTGCGCGTAACAAAGCCTCCTATTGGTTTATGTTAATATTTGGTCCAGATATGTTGCATATGCACTCGTGGGTGCGCAGACGATATGCATGGCAGTGCAAAGTGAAATTTACGAAGAAATTTTATGGTTTCTTCACGATCTTCATATCTTCACGATTGATCCCTCGACTAAGATGCTATTTTATTTGGGTTCTTATCGGGAATACGTGCCGGTCAGAAAAGTTGATTTGGCAGATTGTGGCGGTCGGCAATTCTTCCCTCCGGTCGGGTCCGACCGGCGCCGACCGGCAGCGGCAGATCCCTGAAGTTAGAAATGTTTGTTGTATCCAAAATTTGTTTTACATATAGGTAGAACACAGTGCAGTGGTTTCGGTACTATGCGTGTACGGTGTATAGGTCCAATTGTGTATGTATGCATACATGTGAACATGGCTGATGTTAATGATATCAAAAAGATCTCTTGGTTATGATTAATCAAATATGCTGTGATGTGTTTAGAATAATAAACATGACTGTCATATGACATGTTTAATGTGCATGTGAGATAAAAAGCAAATATCAGGGTTCTCCCCAGGATTTTTCAAAACTATGGGGGATTTCCATTGTGGTTAACCAACATGTTGTGAAGTCATGGCGTGGAAATATTGTCCCCGTTGTAGATGCCATTAATACTGTTACACAGGGCTACGGCTGCTGCCATGAAAAAAATGTGTGTGGGGTCGATGTTGTAAGTTCTGCGAATGGTGTAGTATAAAGTTTTAACCTTCGTAAATGCAGCCCCACTAGCATATTTAGCACATGGCACAGAGAAAACACACATACGCGCGTTAGTGCATGTACGACGCCTATGATGGAAGTTCAGATTTCATGTGACACCGGCCAATGTACATGTACGGTGTGCATTATGGCCGCCAATTTTCCGGACATGCAATCTGCACTATGTAAGATATATAAATATATCGTGCTTATTGGGGATGAAAAAATGGGTATCGGCCCGGCTTTCGCGCATCGGGCAGAAATAAAATTTTGCGTATCGGGGCCCGATATGCAAGTTTGTACATGGGGAGAACGCTGAATATACATGAAAGCATTGATCCAGGGATTTTGAAAAGACTTTCATTTGCCATGGATGACTATGAAGCTAACACTAATAGTAATTAAACGGCATGCACATGTAGGCCTGTGTGTACCTTCAAAAATGTAAAGACTCATCCAATGGAGCCCCCATCCATGTACATGTAAGTAGTCTTTCCAACACAAATTGTGTCATGGAGAGATATATTTAACTTTATTTAACTTTCCATTTGTCTTGATTTTCGACTCGCTACATGACCACTGAGTTCACTCACCCACTGCGACCCACTGTTTTCACCACCACAATTCATAAATGTTCATTAACCCTAACCCCCTAGGCTCCTGCACTAGAAAGCATACTGAACCTCACAAAATCCAACAGGTTCATGTACTTGTCTATGTGCTTGTACATGCAGGTTACTGTACCAAACCTGGTAAACGCCAACAGAATGAGCCCGTTGGAGTTTGAACAATATGGTATGGACATGATGGATGGGTCTATGCAGTATAGGATGACTTGCACTGAACAGTACCAAAGCTGACAAAATCAAGCATAGTCCAACAATGGGTACAGCAAGCCAGACACTGCACACAATGACCTGTGTGTGTCCCAATTCACACAGAATCCAACACCATCTCCCTGGGCCTTTCATCCCAAGTCTCACAAAATTCAACAAGAAGTTCCACAGGTACGGTACCAAACCTGCCAAAACCTCACAAAACCTGCAGTTGGAGTATGGCAGGTTTTTGGGCAGTTAAGGTTAAAAATGCTCATTAAAAATGGGTTGTCAACAATGGTTTTCATGCAATGGAGTCACAAAAACCTTTTGTTGTAACAGGAATTTGTTCCAATGTGATTTCGTTGTAACAGATTTTCTCCCCATAGAAATGTGCACATTTTTGCCCACAGAAGTGTGTTTGTTATAACTGGAATTTTGTTGAAGCCAATTTCGTAATAACGTGAGTCGACTGTACATGTACATGTATACAGTGTGCGTCTGAAAAATAGTTTGGATACATCACACATTTGGGGTTGGGGGCCGATTTTGTGCAGGCTAGTCTGATTGCTACTGCAATCCCAATTGTACCATGCAATCCTTTTGCTGACTCTACAGTGGTCATTGGACTACACACAAGAAACTCAAGTGCTGAAATACAATCGAATGAAAAATACAAAAGGTTTGCCATTTCATTTGTTAATTGATAGAAAAGAATCTTTTATGTAAGAACAACAAAATCTTGGTAAAATGATGACTTTTCAGCAAAACTGTGTACCATTAGAATTAATAAAACAAAGAAAAAACACACAAAAACGCTGCTATGCAGTGAGTTAGTTTTGATTAGATACCCAGTGCGCAGGGGTGTGCATTTCTGCGTATTCTTGGAACCGGGTACCCGTTTTTTGTCAACATTGGGTACCCAGAAAAGAGATCACTTAATAAAAAAATGGCATTGCATGCGACCCCGGTGGACCATGTGCCCGAAACACGGCTCTTTTTCGTACATAGGAAGCAAGCAGCACATTGTTTTAAACGTCAGGGTTAATCTCTCTTGACTTTTTATCAAACGAAATTGTTACCGTCAGTTTGCAAATTGTCCTTTTGTTGGTACATGTATATGAAACACAAAACAAATTTTCACAAGGAACATCAGAACAGATGAGAGCTTTTTTCAAAATCTAACCTTTTATATTTGGATCACAGGATCGACAAAAGTGACGACACCTTTCCTAGTTCTGGATCAGTTTCGGATCAAGACAAAAACTTCTTCACGAATAAAATGTAACCATGCAAAAAATCCATTTTCAGCCAAAACCATTGTAAAAAGTTGCTTTTTTTAATAAAGAATTTCTTAATTTTGAGAAAATCAAATCAAAAATAAGAATTCCAATGAATTAAAAAGTAGAAACTGCGTAATGTTTGACTTGAGTTTTCAACTGTACAGCGAGCTATCAACGGTACTCTCCCCCGCATCGCACAGTTGACGAACCCATTACGTCACATACATTTCTGCTGTGCCTGTGTAGTTGAGTTTAAGTGGCAAAGCTGCGCGATTCGAAAGTAGTGGAAAAAGCTTTCATTTTTCGGTCAATTAACAAAAAATGGAAACTCTAAAAGTCATTTTGATTAAGCAGACATCAGATGCAAAAGTGTATATGACTATTAACAAAAAATGGAAACTCGAAAAGTCATTTTGATTAAGCAGACATCAGATGCAAAAGTGTATATGACTATTCAATATAAAAAGTATTTGAAATCACACGTAGTGAATGACCTATCGCTACGTGAATTTTAGTCCTTTTTTCGTTCTTGTTAACTAGGAAAATCAGGAACTAGGAAAACGACTGCAGTACAAAGGCGGTGTACATGTACATGTAGATAACAACAGTACATGTAGCTGTTGATCTCCAAACTGAAGTTTCATGTATGACCACGGGACCGGGTTTTCAGCAGCATGGTGATTTTTGAAGTCTGCCCCTCAGTATGACATTTCACAGACATTTTATACATGGATGTTTGTTGCTGATTTAATTAATTTTTTTGTATGGGTACCCGGCCCGAAAAAATGGAAATGGGTTTCGATAGTGACAGGCGGGTACCTGGGTACCCGGCACAGGCCTACCAGTGCGTGTATGTGTATTATGACTCTGAGACCTCAGAACCTTTGTTGGTTTGAAATTCAGAAATACAAAGATTTTATTATTCCCCTGAGGTTTGAGTTATTGAGACCAAGGATTCCTCAAAAGCACTCTTGGCACTGGCGCTCACGAAACCTGTAGAGAGGAGACAATGAGAAGTAGTTATGTGTACAGTTTTTAGAGGTGGGACAAATATTCTGGGTAAAACCCACGGAATCAGGTAGGGATTGAAAACCCAACCCACATGTGGACTGGGCCACAAACATTTCTAAATGCTATGCAGATCAGCTTCAATCACCAAATGTCTTGTGACAAAGAATTTCTAAATACCTTGTTTTCTTCTGGAGATACTAGTGTATGTCAACAAGAACGGTCTAGGATTATCTTTGCAACAAGGTCTTTCCTTGGTATAACTTTGATAAGGATGGAAGTTTGCAGAGTGACCAAAGTCCCACGTTGAAAAACCTGTGTACACACTCAATGTGTTTTAAAGAAGAAGATGAAACAGAAAACAGGAAAAATCACAACGAAAAGAACACCATTTCTGCACTGTGAGCGGAAACATCAATAAACCATTTGCAAGTTAAATTTAAATCTGGTGCTCCGAGTTATCTGACTGCACATAAACATAACGATTTGAATTCCCCAGACTAAAGACACTGTTGCTCTACCTTGTGATTCGGGGCAAGCTTTCGCATAGCGACCACCATCTCTGGAATGGACTGGTTCCTTTGTGCCCTTCTTATCTAGTGAGAACAGTGTTTTGTTGCAAGGCATCTCTCATGTAACTAAGCAAAAGCTTACCCCGAATCGCGAGGTATAGCAACAGTGGTTTTAGTAAGGAAAATTCAAGTTTCTATGTTCACGTGAATTTAAAGAACTCAGTATACCAGGTTTAGGTTAAAGTTAACTCGCAGAAGGCTTATTGCATAAAAAATGAATCCCTCAATAAGCCATCTATTGTCCACCCCTAACATGCAAAGGTCTGTGTGTGGCACGTCTTGTGGATGAGGGAAAAGTTACATGATATTGTCGCTTTTAATAGTTCTATAGCTGTCCCAGTGCATTGTTCTTTATATTTCTACTGTCATGGTTTTTATTTTTGTCATGAATATTTCAATTGTATTTTTGAGTGTATTTCTAACAAGCAATTGTTTTACATGTTTCTACCCACTTGCAATAAGTTACATCACAAGAACCACATACATGTACTGTATATGTAGGGACCTCTTACATGTACATGGACAGTACATTGTATGTACATGTAAGTGCGGTGAATGGAAAAGTGGGGGCTGCAGTTACAACTTAATAGAGGATGGTTTTACATTTGGAAATAATTAGAAAAGACAAAATGAAATTTAGGATTACAAAGGTTCGGTATCAGTCAACTGAGAGTTCTGTACTTAAATATTAACCTTACCTACCAGTAGTACATGTACATGTACCTGCCTGAGTCTCTCTCTTTTTTACATACACTGTACGTTGTATCTTATTCCTTCTAAAGATACTATTTATGATGAGGATGAAGTGTTGCTGGCATTGGCGGAACAGCTCGGGAATTTTACTGCATTGGTTGGTGGGCCAGAATTTGTTCACTCTCTTTTGGTGAGTACAACTCCTTAGTAATATTAGTGGAGACATGCAAGCCAAATAGGGATTCAAACTGATAACAGTTTGCAGCTGGTAAAAATGGAAGTGTTTTATCACTAGTCTTGTACATGTATGTGTCTGTGTGCATGTGTACTATTTTGTAAGACCTCAAGGCCAGGTAATAAGATAAATAGTGATACCTCAAGGTACTCATCATTAAGGGAATTTCTGTACAAATTGATTGAGTTCAATCATTCTAAGGGCCATCCACTTCTTTCATCTTCACAAGTGCACAAAATGTATGGTTACTTGGGAGCGGTGAGTTAATAGTCTGTGTAACATGCTTGTCATAAACTGAAAATGATGGTTGGTCATCATTTTCTTGCCTACTGTTTATGGCGGATTGGGGTCAAAGGTTAAGAGTACTATATATTTCATGTGCTCATCAAAATAATGAAAAATGGATGATGCCTTGTTCACTTCATTGATTTTAGCACATGATCAATGAAGTACAAAACAAATTTTGGCAACTTTGTTCGAAAGCTTCTTCCAGCTGCTAATTAATCAGTTGAAGCCTGAACGGAGAGGAAGTTGAGTAATGGAAAACAGCCTACATGTTAAGTTCGTTCAATAAAGCAACCCCAAAATGGTCAGAGCGCATGCGTGTAGCCCAAGAGGGGTCCCTCGTATTGATGTACTCAACCACGTGCATGCATCAGTCAGACAGTGTGGGTATTGTGGCTTGACGCATTTAGGCAACCAAGGAAAGGAAACCAATACCGAAGCACGATATTTTTATTGCCGACTTACACAAAGGATTTTTTGTGGTCTTGTAGAAAAGGGACGAAGTGAAACATGCCAACTTGTGAGAAATAAATGACGACTTAGAAATGAGGTGAGGGCATCAGTGCCACTGTACCAGTAGCCCCTCTAGTAACACGCATGTGCTCTGTCCATTCTGGGGGTTGCCTTATTGAGCGAACTTTACGGCTAATGTGTGCGGGGAAATGGCCTTTTCCGTACGTTGCCATGATATGATATATGATAATTTAATGTCCACAATTTCCATGTTGAAATTTGCTTTCCACCAGCATATAAGAGTTCTAAATGTAGAGATGATACAAAGGCCTGTATATCGTTTTTTTTTTTTTTTGGTTTTTTTAACGTGGCTCTCGAGATGTGGTGATTTCGGTCGTGTTTATTTTATGAATGGAAAATGACGTCATGATAATATCTGATATCTCGATATTTTTTTATGATATTGCGATATGAAAAGAACTGAATATCGAACAGGCTTACTTGGTATATGTACAGTGTACAGGTGTACTTGCTTTCAACACAACCCTGCTAAATGCATTCGTTTCTTATTTCAACAGTGTTGCATTGTGATACATGTATCATAGTACCAAGGGAAAGCTTGATTAGAATGAGGGTACTGAAACAGCATGATTGGTTCTGGTGACATTTATGGGAGTGCTTGACTGAAAACTTCATTTGGTTTTTTTACTCTGTTTACTGGGAAGCCACCTTTGGAAAGTTTAGCTACTGTTGAGGAGACTGTTGTTCGTGACAAGGCTGTTGAGTCTTTACGGAAGCTGTCAGATGAACACTCCTCGGCTGATATGGAAGCATACTTCTACCCATTGGTCAAAAGACTGTCTACTGGGGATTGGTTCACATCTCGCACATCAGCTTGTGGTTTGTTCAGTGTGTGTTATGCCAAGTGCTCTAACAACATCAGGGCAGAGCTTCGCACGTAAGAAAATAACTGGTTATAAACCTAGTTTGGCTTTGTGTTAAAGGATTATATCTTGTACACTTTGAGGTTGACAGTCCAATCCTGTTGCAGTAGATTTCCTGTCTGTAATTGTGTTATTGACCATTTAACCTCAACCTTGTCATTTTTCACATAATTGTTCAAAATAGTTTAATTGCTCCAACGCATGTAAGACTATGTCAGTCATCTAGCAAAACCTAAAATATATTGTTTTTACATCCACCCAATTTCTTTAAGTTTTTGGATAGCAAAGAAATTAAATCAAATTTGCATTTCTATTGATTGTCCTCCCAGGCCAAAAAGATTGACCTTGCTTGGGTTTCCCTACCATTATTGCAAGCCAAACACTTTCCCCATAAACTTTGACTTCCTAAACCCATTAAAAACGAATGTCTTGCCACCCATTTCTTATTGATTAAAGATGACTACTCCATTGGTACTGTCAACTTACACTTAGTCTGTGGGAGTAACAATGCAAGTATTCTCTGTTGGATAAACTGACATAACTGTTAGCCACTGCCAAATGGACTATGTATTGCTTGTTTGTCCTTTGGCTTTCTTGCCTCATGTTTTTGATTAAGATGTTGGCTTCCAAAGGCAGTTAGTTTATATCAAAGTCTCATTGGTTTAATATTTTGTTGTGATTTAGCCATTTCAGGAACTTGTGCTCTGATGAAACCCCAATGGTCAGACGGGCTGCAGCAAGTAAACTTGGAGAATTTTCGAAAGCAGTGGAACTAGAATATCTCAAGTCGGATGTCATCCCAATGTTTGTTAATCTTGCTGCTGATGAACAAGTATGTAGATTGTAACAACCAACAAAATCATTCAGGCATAAAGAGAGGAACAAAGTTTTCAACCATGCTTCCCCTTCCAGAGATGTATATCCACATCTCCATAGATCAGAGCTTTGTTACGCTCAAGGGTCACCCACTAGAAGTGTATGTCAGATTTTGCGGTAAAATCAGAAGTGGCGTGAATCAGCGTCGTGATATTGATGTAGCTAATTCAAGTTTTTCAATACAAGAACCACAAAAAAACACATGGCTAGTGGCTGCTTTTGCCCTGCATTCTGTAGCAGACCTGCCAACTATTCTGATTTAATTGGAACTGTTCCAATTTTCGAGTTTTAAAAGGCCTATAAACAGAAAGTTCTGATTTGGGGGGGGGGAATCCTGAAAAAAGTCTTGCAAATTTCTGCAGATTGTCTAAGAAGTTAACTCATCCTCATCATACGGCATACAACATACGCACTGGTTGTGCTCAAATCGCTTAGCTGCAGCTTCAATTTATGCATGGGTGTATGGAAAGTGGGTGCAGCCACAACTGTACTTTTGGATTCATGTGTAATTTCAAGCTGCAGCCAAGCAATACAGGTGCCAACCTTGACTCCATGGGCTGCATGCACATTCCTTTGAACCTCATAGCGCGGCAAGCTTGTATGAATGGGAACAAGGTTGGCGCGTCAGGGACAAAAATGAATGAAATGATGGCCCTTTTTACCGGTACTTCTGTGTGTCCTCCCAAAAAACTCCCTCACAGATAGATAGATAAATGGTTTATTGTTAAGGCAAGATGTGGCAATCAAAGGTTTAATTGCATCAAGCCAACAAAGGTAAAAATCAAATGCAGTCAATAAGATAATTCAAATACAAAGAATATTCTTAGAATACATCAACATAATTACAATGACCAAAAGAAAAAGGAAAATAATCCCCCAAAGTTCATCTCAACTGCAATGGTGCCGGTCCTTCCAATGCAAATCCCAAATCCCCCAAATTTTCACTTGATAAATTCCCATTAAAAAGCGAGAGTATACGCAAGACTAAAAATATTAGCACTGAGTTAAAAGGAACATAGATCATTAAGAACAAGGACAACAGCACCAATAGTAGGGACCATACCAGCAACCATCATCATTAAGAACAAGGACAACAGCACCAATAGTAGGGACCATACCAGCAACCATCATCATTAAGAACAAGGACAACAGCACCAATAGTAGGGACCATACCAGCAACCATCATCATTAAGAACAAGGACAACAGCACCAATAGTAGGGACCATACCAGCAACCATCACCATTAAGAACAAGGACAACAGCACCAATAGTAGGGACCATACCAGCAACCATCACCATTAAGAACAAGGACAACAGCACCAATAGTAGGGACCATACCAGCAACCATCACCATTAAGAACAAGGACAACAGCACCAATAGTAGGGACCATACCAGCAACCATCACCATTAAGAACAAGGACAACAGCACCAATAGTAGGGACCATACCAGCAACCATCATCATTAAGAACAAGGACAACAGCACCAATAGTAGGGACCATACCAGCAACCATCATCATTAAGAACAAGGACAACAGCACCAATAGTAGGGACCATACCAGCAACCATCACCATTAAGAACAAGGACAACAGCACCAATAGTAGGGACCATACCAGCAACCATCATCATTAAGAACAAGGACAACAGCACCAATAGTAGGGACCATACCAGCAACCATCACCATTAAGAACAAGGACAACAGCACCA
The DNA here is from genome assembly GCF_054643075.1 of Acanthaster planci. NCBI lineage: Eukaryota > Metazoa > Echinodermata > Asteroidea > Valvatida > Acanthasteridae > Acanthaster > Acanthaster planci. Next base: position 13,713,177 of record NC_141786.1, on the reverse strand, counting down.
ATAGTAGGGACCATACCAGCAACCATCATCATTAAGAACAAGGACAACAGCACCAATAGTAGGGACCATACCAGCAACCATCACCACAATGACAAAGACGACAGCAAAGACAATACCAATGACAAAGACAATGACAAAAACAACACCAGCACTGAGACAAAGACGGTACTCACAACTAGACAGTGTACAGTATGGCTTCATATGACACTGTTACCAGGTAAATTAATTAAAAACAAGACTAAAAACATCCAGGACCCAAAACAAAAGGAACTGATTTGAAATAGGGTCAGAAGTCAGCCACGTTCAAGATTGGTTAACAAAGAAAAAGGAATGGCAAGGTAAAAAAAAATTGGTAAACTGAAAATACAGTCTAGTCTATGGAGAGCATAGATATACATGTAATTAAAACATTAAATTAGTTGGAATTAATCTAATTAGATCACTGTTCTTAAATCTGTTCTACACTTCAGCTATGGAATGCTGAGATAACACTCTGCCATTTGCAGAGCGAGTGGGAATGATGTCATTCAATTTAGAATTAACTTTCACATCTGTAGCAGATTGAAGGCACAACTCAGTTCCTCTTGTCATTCAAAGTGGGTATGCCTAGGGTGTCTAAGGCATGTTGATAATGATCATTATCAGAGGCCCAGTATGAGTTTAAGTGAGCATTTTGTCTCATTCTACATTTTGTCATTTAGTATGAATTAAAACAATTTTTTTCTAAATTTTGTTTTTCTATGCATGGTCCAATGATTATGGAAAAAGAAAAATGGAGATATTGCCATTTGTGAACGAGCCTATTCATAACCAGTTCTATAGTACGTATGCATGTGACGACCGCAACTCGATGTCATGGATGTGAGCGTGAGAAGGCCAACTTTGAGTATGCACTGTGATATGTCTGCTGCGTCTATACTGACAGGCTGATTAATCATGGAGAAGTGCAACCAGAAATCAGTCTATCAAAATAGCAGGGGACTGAGCGATCATTAATCTGCACTGGTCACCTCAAAACAATGACTAAATTTTCTAAAGCCCCAAAAAAGTGGACATAGTGGAGTCCGAGGAAAGAGCTGGATCCAACACATTTCTGAAAAGAAGATTCTCTAATTTTTTTCAATGATAAATGCATACATGTACATCCATGCTTGCTTTCCCCCAAAATGTGATCCTCATGCAACTTTATGCCGGTTTTTAGTCTTGTTTAATATATTTCACATTTGTCACTAGGGATACGTTTATGTTTCAATTAAATTGATCTTTCTTACTGAATCTGTTTGCCCTGAAGAAGGTACTCGGTTACCGAAAGCTCGGCAATCACATATTTTAGAGCACCGATTTGATATTATATTCCTGTCGATATTCTGATCACGGTGACAAATTCTGTTTCATGTTTCACTTACTTTCTTTGTGATGTTTCTTAATGCAGTGTTTAAGCAATAATCACCATAGTCGATGACTACTAAATTTTGAGTCCCACTAACCGTAGCGCCCAGCATTTTTCTCTAGTGGGCTGACTCAACCTATCAAATTGTAACAGCCTTTCACTGCTGGGTGGTGGTATATGTACTCAACCCACCAAATTCCAACAGTCCATTTGCTCTATCAGTACTCAGCCCAACAAAGTCCAACAGGTAGTAAACTGTTGGGTTTGGGCTGAGTGGGGATACGTGGTCATACATGTATGTACTTATCCCGTCAAGATCCAATAACTGCAGGGCAGTGCGAAATTTTGTTTGTGGGGGGGCCTCAAATCTCTGTGATGAGTGACCTCTCCTCAAAAAGCAAGGTCATAAACCATTGTTTATAGGCACACACATACCAGCAGCATTATTCATCAAACACACAGCAGCAAGTAATGGGTAATGTCGATGATGCCCACTCGATCAAAACCCAACACTGTCACTGCATCTGTACAGTACTTATCCCATACAGTACCCCAACCCTTTGTGTAAGAAAGTTTTGAATGTTCACAGAACTCAACCCATCAAATTTCAACAAACTCCGCTGTTGTAAATTGATGGGATGGGGAGCATTAGGGTTACACAGGTTTGTTTCTTTCTCAAGCTCTTTGATACTAGGTATTGTATTGACTTGTTATGTCAACCTTGGAAGAGGCAAAACCCAAAAGCTCCCTCACAAAATTTCATCAACATTCCTCATCAAGCTATTTGTAAGCTACCAATGCAGGTGCCCATTTATGTTTTGGGGGCAAAGAGAGGCAACTTAGGGTAAAATGGGTTGCTCAAAGACACAATAACAAAAGCACACCCTTGGTCTCTTATGTAGGAAATGACAAATATCTCTTTCACTTTACAGGATTCAGTTCGTCTGTTGGCTGTAGAGGCGTGTGTGAATATTGCTTCATCATTGTCACATGATGACACAGAAACACTTATCATGCCAACACTCAGGCAATGTGCCGAAGATAAGTCCTGGAGGGTGCGTTACATGGTGGCAGACAAATTCACTGATGTAAGAATCATTATCTTATCCATGTATCCATCTAAAATTTAGCAAAGTTGACAATTCATGTTCAGGTGCATTTCCTTTTTGGAGGTCATTTGGGTTTTCAAACATTTTTATCATAGAATAATGAGTTGAAAAAGGGCCAAATTCAACCAATTTTGTTCATTTTCATTGTTACAGCTGCAACAAGCTGTTGGACCAGAGATCACCAAACAGGACTTAGTGGGTGCATTTCAGAGCTTGCTTAAAGACTGTGAGGCTGAGGTTCGTGCAGCTAGTGCCCATAAAGTGAAGGCGTTTTGTGAAAATTTGGCACCAGACTCCAGAGAGCAGATCATCATGACCAACATTCTTCCATGTGTTAAGGTATTTAGCTGCTTATTGTCACAAATAATGTATTGACATTGCCAGTTAAGTCACTTGTTTCCTGGGTAAGAGAGTAGACTGCCGGGATCACAATAGAACAAAGTGGATAGGAAATATGAGCAAAGACTTCCACATTTGTACAAAGATGTACAGTAAACCTTGAAGTCAAATCCAGTGGAACCGACTAATTTTATCCAAGTTATGGTAAGTGAAAATCTGACTTGCAATTACCTGACAAAGACCGTACACTGACACTGATGTCAGACTGTACAATGGTTGACAGTCCACGCAGCATGAAATAACGTAATACCACTTTTCTAAAATCAAAATATTTTATTTCCACTCTGAGTATATCTTTTAACAGAAACTTGAATCATGAATCACCTGTTGCATTTCACAGGTTTGTGCCACAAGTGTTGCTGAATAGTCATAACCGCTGCTGTATTCAGCCATCCACTTTGTCCAGTAAAAATTGCAACCTGAGATAACATCTGCATCTGTGAAATAAGACAAAACAGTTGTTTTCCGTTATGTTCAAATCACATCGGCAAGAAAACACTGGTTATCAAAGTCTATACAGTATTTACCAGTATTTCAGTATTTATAGTGTTCTCACTAGCTTTTTATGTTAGCGTGGGGGGGTGTTTAAAGTTATTGTGTTCATAAGCCCCTGGCAGTCATATTTATCAACAAGAAATTAAGTACCATTTGCTCCATTTTAGGTTTTTATTTTTCTTTTGCTGTAAAAAAAGATGATTTTTTGTGTGTTTATTAATGAATATACGACAGAACATATCACTCCTCATTTCAAAGAACTCAAGCCATGTACATTTTGGGTGGTTAAAATACATGTGCTTATTATGTTGAAAAACTTTGTGATCTACCATGCGTGCATCAGCAAAAAAACACCTTCAATAGCAAACCACTGAAAACCATCAAATTAACGCATTAGGAAAGAGAATACAGCAAGAAGGAAACGAAATACTGTGCACTTTATCTGGAATTCCAGCAGCTTCTGTTTGACATCGTTATCTGTATGAAAAAATACATGTACAGTGAGAATCACACATCATCATATTTTGGCGACCGACTGAGATCTTGTGTGGTAGTCTGGCTCATGATATCCGTGTATTGTGGGGTCAACACATTGCTGCAAAGTGGTGGGGAACTGGTCTCCTTCATGTTACGCCACACACGCAGTGCATGGTTTCTTTTTCTGTTCGTCCACTGCGCATCTTTTGCACAATACGGGCGTCTATTTATGACACTGTGCTGAAATACAGGGGAACACTGTTATTACAAGGTCCTTTGGACTTCATAAATTACCTTGTTATAATACTTACCTTGTATTATCAGTAATGGAAACAAACACTTAGGACCTCAAATTGTCCTTGTTACAAATCTGACCCTGTATTAACAATGCTACTCTTATCTGTATTCAACTGTACATGCACTGTTGGGGGGTGTGACTTTTGTTCCTGGCTTTTGGTGCACTTTGCCGATATTTTTGTGTCTTTGTACATTTGTGTGGCTGAGGGCTTTTATTTCTAGTTACGCTCAAGTTTCTGGAGAAATTTGCTGCAAAAAAGAGTATATTCCAGGCCAGATTTTTAGTGTCCCAGCCAGATTTTAGTGTAATAGCCCTAAACTAAAATGCCGTGGCGAAAACACTGATTTGCAAGTTGGTATTTTTTAGTATTGAAAAAAGACTTCCTCTATGGGTAACTTAGATGGGAATATACATGTATTTAGGCATTGCGTAAAGTTCCTTGGATGCTATTGTTCTTGAATGTACAATTTTAGGGTCGTTTTTCTCAAGTGGCTTTATTTAAACTGAGTTGGCCATTTGGAAATAGGTGTGCCGTTTCATACACAGAAACAAAGTATATGGTGCATGATACTTTAATGATGCCTACCGACCATTGTAAACTCTCCCATTAAGTATCATGCTAACGACTGAAAACTGCAATTGATCCATGCTGTTAATCCGCACAGAGAAATGTTTCTGATTTCCCTGGTTAATGATCAGCTCCATGCATCCAGTCAATTGGCCATAGTGCAGTGAATCATGTAGGGCTTTCTAGTGATTCTTTGGCATTTCGTCAATAGAAAAGTGTGTGTGTACATGGTACATTTATCATTGGGGGTTTGAAATCTCCACTTTTTAGCTGATTTCTGGTTTATCGTTGAGTATTTCATTTTCCACTTTTGGCCAAGAACAGGCTAAATTTTCCTCCTTTTTCTTGCTTGCACAAGTGCTGATTCTTCTGGTTGTTTTTTTCTTCTACTGACCCTACAGCCAGGCCAAATTTTGCATGTCCTCTTTCCAAAACCAAAAGTGTTCAAAAACACAGTAATGCATGCAATTGAATCTACTCAACATGTACATATGCACATGCATATGTATACAAATCTGTCTGGACATTTTTTGGCGCATCTCAGGGCACAGGCCCTATGTGCAAACTGCATCATGGGACCATCCGGTCATTGTGTTGTGATTGGCTGCCAATGAAATATCAATATTCATACATGTGCCAGTGGGACTCGTAACAGCCATTCCTGCTTGAGCGGAAGCATTGACTAATAATCTCCACTACAACTCACAGCAGCACACATTTCACTGTAAATTTACTGCTTTGAATAAAGCTAGTAAATTTTCGCTTTCACTGATAGAGGGCTTGGTGACAACTGGTGCTGAGCAAAGTTCTTGTGTCTTGCATTATAGCGTGTTTTTTACATGCACTACGTGCATCGTTTTCAAACAATCCACAGAAATGGACATGGATGGAACACACCATAGACGCAAAGGTGACACAATCTGCAACCAGAAGATCCAAAAGCCCGGACATTCATTTAACAAAGAAATGAAATTCTGAAAATATGGTCCGATCAGGTTGGAAAAGGGACTTTGAAATGAAAAAGTTAAAATTTTGTTATACCTATCACTAGTTAATTTTAACCCTGACTCCCTAGGATGTGTGCAAAATCATATTACAATTGGATGATTCAGGACTGTTAGGGTTAACCTTCAGGAAGTTTTAGTAAAGATTCATGATTGGTGACATTATCGCTCATGGGTGCCTACGTGGACCGGCAGCCAGAACATGAATCCAATGATTGTCAGACAGAAAAAGCGCTTCATGTGATCATGAAAATATTAATAGTGACATCAGAATATACATGCAAAAGCAGCAAGACACATGTAAAGGAATGCCTAGGGTCTTCAACACTGGGGCCGGTAACTGCTCTATGTCTATAGAGCTGACCGGAGTGGTTAATCGAATTACGGTCTATAGGCACTTCATTCAAACTCCTTGTGTTTAATAGCTCCATGATTACACGACATTGGCTGTACATGCACACAACCATACTGTTGCAGGTCAAAAAAACATTGATGTTGCAAGAGGATTTCTGCAAGTTAATTCACAGAATTTGATCTCTTGTCTATGTATTTTCTGTGTTCAGGAGTTTAATTTGAGTTTGTTTTGCTGGTACTTCAAGCAAGCGTGTTTCCGCGAAATTTCCTGTCATGGCATGAGGTTCATCGTCTACCCGCCTGGATGCATCATGCACGCTTACCACGCGATACACTGATATTGTTGGCCAGTTTTCCGTTGTGATTACCTGGCTAGTATTGTGTGAATTCTTGTGGATTGTTGACTGTGGAAATTTTTACATATATTAAGACATGTTTTTATCACTGTTTGAGACAATTTTTGGAAGCTTTCATCCCTATTCATGCTATTACTGTACGTTGTATTTTAAGGTTACCGATACGAAAAGGAATGGGGAAAAAAGTGAAAGGAATTTGCATTTAGCATTTTGACCATTACTTTTCCCCCCTGCGAATTTGCAGTGAATCGGATGCGAAAGGGTCGAACGACATGCGAAAACAATGCAAAAATCGTGCGAAAACGGTGGGAATCTTTTGTGACCACGGCATGAAACATTCGCGAAAACATTGAGAAAAAAAACAATGCGCGAAAACAGTGTGAAAATTTTGCGAAAGTTGTGGGAAAGGTTCCAAAAATCATGCGGAAACTTGCAAAAACGAGAAGCATTGTGCAGCGAAAATGCTCAACACTTGCCACACGCGCACGACTATTATGCAGTGAAGAGTCCATTACGCAGGCTGCGCTGCGCTTGGGGCCGGCCGGTCGGGCCAATTCACCACATGGAGTGTGCTGTTGTAGTCTAGTAGCAATTTCCCCAGCTGAGCCGTCCATTCCATGCAGCGTGATCGCGGGGATGTGCTTACTACGGCGACCCACGCTTGCGTGGCGCAGTTGTTTTCTTGGATTACCATAGATAAACACTCGTCAGTGTCAGAGAATAAATGTTTAAAAAGTTGTCTGGAGGTTGAGTGATTATTATAAACGGGAGTCCCCAAGTTATGAAGTCACGAAGCACATAAAATGTGTGTATTACATTAAACTTAACTTGCTTTGCTGTGGCGACATGGGTTATTTGCCCACTTTTTATTTATTTTCGTTGTGTAGTTTGGCACACAAAAAAATCAACAATGAAATACTACATGCAGTAATTTGTTACTGAAAGGTTTCTTACAATCAACGAATAAAATAACTGCTTAAATTGTACGTGTATCTTCATGTAGCAAATCTCGTCTTTTTGCCGATTGTGTTCGGTGTGACATATTGGGTCAGTTTTCACTTGGGTTTCTGATGACATGTTACTCTCTGTCAATGATTGGACTATCCACGAATGGGCATTCAGTAGCAGTCAGGATTACGCTGTAGGTGTAGATGCAGTTTGTGCTTCGCGATGCGGTGCAGCATGCACGAGGTCCCGTGGCGGTTTTTGAAGAGATTTGGTAATTTTTTTGATCGGCATCACGAAAACGTCGAGATAACCGGATACAAGGCATTTATTCCGAACATGTAAAAGTAATTTACATACATGACAACATGTGGATACATGTTCATGTACATGTGCACATATGGGGTGCACATGTTGAGCATCCATCCAAGTAGGTTAATATAATTTTTAAACGCTTATAACTTATAAGACATGTTAGAGAGCGCTATAACTGCAATTTACTGTAATTCAGCTGTTCGGTGTTCAGTGCTTGTCTCCAACCTCCACCATAGCCAGATATCTCCTGTCGCATTGTATTTTGCTCAAAACCGAGAAACATACTGTGTTGAAATTTTAATGCTGTCTTCCTCAAGTAATCTGAATATTCCTGAGAATTAAAGAACATTCCTGTCATACTGATTTTCCTCCACTTTCCATATTCAGAGACGTGCATGTTTGAAACCACAGAGAACAAAACTTCCTGATGTCTATATGTACATGCACAAATACTACTAAATGAAGAAAGCTTGCAAAATTATTTCCCCACTACCAGAGAAAATCTGTGAAAATCTTGTCTCACTTGTGGGAAAATCTGTGAAAATCGTTTTCCATTTTTGGGAAAAAGCGTGAAAATCTTATCCCACTTCAGGGGAAAATCTGTGAAAATATTTTCCCACTTGGTGAAAAGATGTGAAAATATTTTCCCACTTTTGGCACACTTTTTCACAATTTGTGAAATGAAAAGGAATTCCCTGGGAAGAGAAAAATTATGAAAAAATTTTTCCATTTTGGTGGTAACTGTCAATCGCAATGTACTGTACATCAGCACAAAAAAGAGAACCCCCCCCAATTTTCCGACCTACCGACCCTATTTTCAAAGGCTTGTTTTTCGAAGCAGAATGATTCTTTTTCCTTAGGATTGTATTTCTAAATATGTGTTGAGTACAGCTGGTGTTGGTCTGTTAGCAGACTTGAACATGGATGATGTGAGAATGTTGTGGGTTGTCATGTTGTGCTCACCAGGATTGGAGCTGTATGTTAAGTTTTTCTATTGTGAGAGATATAAAGCTGATTCCAAAATCAAGTTACAGCTCATGTGTTAACAATTCCTGTGCCATTCAGTGCCTGCAGGATTGGACCCCAAATTTAGCTATCAGTTGTTATATCTACAAAATGTAAGCACAAGTGAAAAGACTAATGTTGTCAGTCATATGATTAAAATGATAATGTCCAATTTGGGCATTGACTTGATGTTGCATTTCAATTATTGGCCCAATTTAATGATGGTAGACTAAACATGACAACAGTCTGGACTTCATTTTGTTATCAAATGACTTGACTTTGGAAATGTAAAGTACATGTATGTACATGGAAGCAGTTTGACTAGACTTGAGACTCAAGCAGTGGTTGTCTTGTTCCAACGCTGCCTTGAGGGTCGATGTACACAGATGATTGGTAAGGACTGCATGAGCTTTAGAGATTGTTCAAACTGAAACTGAGGTTTTGTTAGTGTATGCTTTCTAAACACCCTTTGTCTTGAAATATTGAGCTGTTTTGAGCTGAAATGTACAGCCTGTGCCATAAGGGAGATATTAACACTAATTGCACATATTCTGCAGGAATTGGTGTCTGATGCTAACCAACATGTAAAGAGTGCATTGGCATCTGTTATCATGGGCCTGTCTCCAATACTAGGCAAAGAAAAGTAAGTTACCACATCTTAACGTCCATCAGCCTGTTTGTAGTGAGTAGTGTGTCGTGTCTTCCATATTTTTTTCTACACTATACATCAGGCATACAAGCTGGAGTTCTAAACTGATTACTAGGGTCTGCTTTTTTGATGTCACAGTCTTGTTTTTCCTATAAGTGGCTGCTAAAACTATAGTTGGCCATTGGTACAAAAGTAAAGAATAATTCACTAAGGGAATAAATAAGAGCTTTGCTAGTCTTAAATTGGTGTTTAAGACTGGCTTAGGAGAATGAACCCAACTAATGCCAGAGCCACAGGCGAGGGCGGTATCAGCATTCATTCTCCTGAGCCAGTCTTAAGCATTAGGCCAAGCACATACATGTAGTTATTCACATTCATAAATACCTTTTCAAGTCAGAGAGTCAAAAGAAGTCAATATATGATAGATTTCTTGATGGTTTCGTTCTGGAATTTACTTTCAGTTCTCCCACCATCCATTTGATGGTCTATTTCGTGTGCAAGTTGTTCAAAGGAATCTCCTTATATGGACTTGGCACGCATGGTGTACAAGTTGTAAGCAAAATGAGATTGGTCTGTTCACTATTATGTTTTCTCTGTACTACCAGGACATTAAAAATGATACAAAAATAAACTCAAACAACTGGCACAACAACTGTTGTTTGACAGCAAGGATTAGCTCTGACCTGGGCATGAGACCAGCCAATTAAGAGCAAATTATAATCATCCCTGAAGTCTGTGTTAAACTGAGCTTAAAATGAATTTGTCAGTAGGACCACAGCATAACAAGCTATTCATGGAGACAGGTTTACTAAGTAGTGCATGCACAATACTAGCAGTGTCAAGTGGCAGTGCGTAATACAAATATTTATTCATGTACCCTAATATGGATGTAACATATACATGTAGTGTGGGGATTCACATTGATACTTGATCGCAGTGATGCATTTACAGAAGTACAGCTGATAGTTCAACAAGTCCAGTCATAGGAAGTGTAACTTTTTAATGTCAAGTTGATATGACTTGCAAATGCTATTTTAGTCTAACATTATGTTTGGGGGAATTTTGTTGTTGCAGAACCATCGATCACCTGCTCCCTCTATTCCTTGCTCAGTTGAAGGATGAATGTCCAGAGGTCCGTCTCAACATCATCAGCAACCTGGACTGTGTCAATAATGTCATTGGTATCAAACAGTTATCACAGTCATTACTACCTGCCATTGTGGAACTTGCTGAAGATACTAAATGGCGTGTACGACTGGCCATTATTGAGTACATGCCGCTACTGGCCGGCCAATTGGTTAGTAGCCGTGACTCAATTGTGCTGAGTTGTGCATGTCATGAAGCCACATGGAGTTGCTAGCTCATCATGCCTTCATGCATGCTTGCTGCTTCAGTGATCATGCACATCTCTATGCTCATTGAGTGAAATCACATATTCTTGCTACTTTTTCTGTTGTTTGTGTAACAGTTTGTGTGATGGGTATGAAGGTATGGTGTTTATTTAATGACGGGAATCTAGCTGCTACCTTGCAGTCTGTCTGTTGTCTGCTATGCAGTCAGTTTGTCTGTGTGTGACTTGTCATAACGAGTAAAGTGCTTGGTTTAGGTTCACCATTTCCCATTAGCAATGATGTGATCTGTGGTGATAACTTTTTCTAACACAGAGAGCTGGACTCTAAAATAGCAGTTTTCTTCGGCGTAAATGTACCTTTGCTGATGCCCACATGTGACACTTGTTGAGTTCAGAGAGATAGTTGAAGAGACTCTGTAGAGCATTCCAATACTCATTCAGTGTTTATTTTCATACTGTAACTTTAGATATCTCTTGCCATTGTGGTGCCCATAAGGGCCCCACATACATTACTTTCAGTAACAGCATACGTAACAAGTTTTTCATCATCCTCATTTGTCCGTGTGCATTGTAATTGCACATTGGCATGTGATGATTTCAAACTTTGCACATGCTATCCATTTATGGCAATTCTGATCCAATTCATGCAAGAATTTTTTTCTCCATAAAGTGTACTGTTTGTCAATGTGCACACTGAGTTGATATGTCTGAGGGCCATGCTCTTAAAGTAATCAGTGGCTCACAATTAAAAATTTTAACTGAAGACCTTATGAAACCAACACATGTTACATTTGTGAAGCTCTGTACACGTCTGAATTTGGAATTTTTTGTTATCATCTATGTATCCATTTATTATTTGGATGTGGATATTAAGCAGAGCCCTTAATCTGTGAAAATTTTAGAATCCATCAAAAACAATGCATTACCATCTGACAAGAGTTTGCCCTCCATAAAACTAAAAGAGAACTATATGGACTTTGAGTTTTAAATGTGTTTGTATGATACACATATACATAGACCGTTGCTATGATGTTAACATACAAATGTTTGCATGCATGGTCTTGCTGCCAGATGGTTGCTCATAAAGTTAACACTCACAAAACTGTTCCAAGTAATCCACTGTAAGGCTTGCTTCACCTTTCAAACTCTTCATAATCTTTGTGTGGTCCATCAGTCGAAGGACTCTCTACCATGTTCTGCTGCACTACTGGTGCACTGTGTGAAATTTTTAGGGCACAGTGAAGGCAGTCTCTATTGCACAGTTGATTACTGCTTCAAATTCACTGCACACATTACACGTAAGCACAGCTTACAAAATCTGAAGGTTTTCTGCGATGTTGTACTCATTACATTGTAAACTGAATTTAGGACTTGTTAGGTGTAATATATGTTTTCCCAGCCAATTTCAGCAAACAGTAGTTTAGTTTAACAGAAGTCCCATTGAAATTCATTTGAAAAATAATGATTTTTATTAATTCAGTTTCCTTATTGAGCATTCTTTCAGTCAATACAACATCTCATTTCACTTTTAGGAATTCAATTTCATTCAAATCCTATATAAAATCTGATTTTCCAAGAGAAAAGGTTTCACAATGGATCTTGAGACAGCTTTTTGTCAACATCGTGTACAAAAATTGTGGTGGTCAAGTTCCTCCAGAAAAGTGAGCTTTGTAGGCTAGGAAAAGCTGATTAACACTTTGCGGGGCAACATTGCAGAGAAAGACCTGTGAACAATTTATTCTTTTCTTTTCATGTTATCATGTTAACCCTAATTTTGTTTCCTTGAACGTGTGTTGACTTTTGCAAGTACGTGTATTTTGGCATAGTCCAAATGTAATCCAATATAGACTCAACTTCATAACACAAAATGAACAGGATCAGTGCATCAAGAACTAGCCGTAGATGCAAACAAAAAATAAAGGATACAAAGGAATCATTCACAATCCTCAAAACATTGATTATGGAACAGGAATAGAATAAAATACACCGTAACTTATAATAAGAGACCAATGGCATTAACTTCTACATTACTCCTAAATTGGACACTCGGAATGCAAAAGAGATTTACAAAAAAAGAAAGTTACGCACAGGTTAAAGATCCTAAACAGGTCAATGAGTTCAAATTTGACTGCTTCTGTTGGGAAAAGGCAGCAGAGATTACACTGAAGAATGGTGACAGTGTGGTCTTGAATGCCCTTACATAAAATGGAATGACAGAAATGAAACTGAATGGCAAAGCTTAAAAACTCTTTACACTTAAACGAATCTGAATGTTGGAATAGGGAAACAGAAAACCATAAATCAAACCGTAGCAGGTGTAGAAATGTGATTGTGTGTCAGCAAAAATGAACGGATGTTTGCTGAAATTTTAAACACAAATCAATGACCCAATTCTTACCCTTTTCCCTGTAAAACAGTACATATTCAGCTGTCACCAGAGTCATAAACTAGTGAGATCAATATTTCAAATATCAATGCTTTTAATTGTGTTCCAGAATTTAAACATTATTTAAATAGGTGAATGGGTCCTTTCATTTCAATACGTTTCATTGTCATGGTTTGTTGGAAATGTGCATTGAAAAATGTGCAGTCACCCTCGAAAGACATGCACTTTGTAGTTTTCAGTTGAGAGTATCCAGCTGTCTTTTCATGCACAAAGACCCATCCAAATCATGTCAGTATACCTGAGATGGCTTCATTGCAATGAGGAATTTAGTCACAAGTTCATTTTCTATGGGATCACTAGCCTTCATTCTCACTGAACCCATTTTGCCTAAAGACTATTTCGACTCATCATTCTATGTTTGTGCAATCAGATATGAGAGATGTTTGTCGACTGCATTCCCCAGGAAAAAAAGAAACAAGAAACAAACTTGCACTAAAGATATTACATGTATACTGGTACAGTGCTGAAGCACAGGGCCAGTGTTCAGAGAAAGGAAGCTTCAACTTCATTTAGTACCTCGCATGTTGTTTCAGATGTGTCTTGTATGCTGCATTTTTTAAGGCAGAAATGCAAAAAAGGTTAGTCAAACCCATCCGTTGCATCCAGAGATTTTTATCAGATAATCCCAAGTGCAGAGCTTGCATTAATAAACTGACAGACAGAGAGTGTATTGACAAGTTGTTAATGTTCAGCCAGCATGGAATAATGAAGTAACTACACCAGCATGGGCCTTCAGTTGACAACAGGAGCTTGACCACCTTGCTAACTTTGTTGTCTGTTGGCAGCTCTGTGTGTCTAGGTCACTTGATGTATGTGCAACATTGCTGCTGCTGAAATGCTGCCAGTGTAATTCTCAGTCAGGTTTACAGGTTATTACCTGACTGATTGCTACACTGTTCATTCACAGTCATTTCTGTTCCAGCAACCTATGCATACATCATTTGACTGGTTTCTTTGAATTGATACAGTTAATTCAAACTTGAAACTTTGCACTTCTGTCATTGTGAATGCTTTGTTTTGAAATAACGTTCATTGCATCCCCCATAGCCTGGGAGACAGAATTTTAGAATTTTTGAAACTAGAACTTGTCACTGAATATGTTTGATGACCATGCCGTTGTTCTGTTGTCAAACTTGCCTGTGGTCAGAATTACGCTTGCTGGCAAAGCGGAATGGTCATACTGTTTCTGCCTTATCCTTTCTATATGTGTGTACTTTGGCTTGCATAGTGTTTAAAGGGATAGTTTGTTTTGTTAGGGAATTTGATACCAGTTGTACAGTCAGAAAAATTGTTCCCACAGTGAGGAACCATACCATCATTCACATGTAGTTGCCATAGTTACATGTTCGTGTGTGAATTTGTGAGTTTGTTTTGCATACCTCACTTGGACACTGAGAATAAAAAGTCTCCAAAATGCAGGGTTCCAAGACTTGTAGACTTGCACACATCCCCACCTTCCCCCAAACTAAAATTCAGTTTGAGCAGTTTAATATGAAGAAAAATTGCTAGACATTCAATTTACTGTGGAATGAAATGGAAAAAAAGGAATATTTGATTTGAGTTGTGCTTTAGACAAAAACAAAGGGATGTTCACATCAGGTATGTACATGTAAATCATGGGTGTGCCACCTTAATGTACCTAGTGTGGACTCATGAACAAAGGGATGTCCACATCAGGTATGTACATGTAAATCATGGGTGTGCCACCTTTATATACCTAGTGTGGACTCGTGAACAAAGGGATGTCCACATCAGGTATGTACATGTAAATCATGGGTGTGCCACCTTAATGTACCTAGTGTGGACTCGTAAACAAAGGGATGTCCACATCAGGTATGTACATGTAAATCATGGGTGTGCCACCTTAATGTACCTAGTGTGGACTCATGAACAAAGGGATGTCCACATCAGGTATGTACATGTAAATCATGGGTGTGCCACCTTAATGTACCTAGTGTGGACTCGTAAACAAAGGGATGTCCACATAAAGCATGTGTGAACTTTTTGTGGACTATAAATCCTACATAAGGTTACCCCTCTTTCATGAAAACAATTTTAGAGGCAAGTTTGGTTCAATGTCGCCAAAGGAACAAAAGTGTGTTTACGGTGCAAGAAATTCTAGTATTTTTACTGAATTTTCTTGACTGCCCCCAAACAAACAAACGCTTACATGAGGTAATGTAAATGCAGGTGAGAGTGTGTATAATATGGAAGTAACAAGTATTCCCACAATAATGCAAGGACTTTGCATAGCATATCCAAGTCGGTATGTGGTTTTTGTTGATGTCCTTTAGAAGCCAGTTGATGTTGGACCTTACATGTCAGATTGACCAATAGTATGAAAAGAATCCATTTATAGACACACCAATGTAAGCCCAACTATCCCTACATGTGTTAATGTCACTATTTGGGTTGATGCGACTGACACAGGGAAATATTAGTAACCACCTGTGTAGGGGTAACAGATTCCGACCCAATAATGCTGGAGGTGGAAAAGTTTGATTTATAAAATCTTGTGAAAGTGGATATTGGTCAGTATTCACACAGTGAACTGACTTGGCTTACCAGAAAGTGCATGCAAAGCACCACTGTTCTGGTCAGTATTATCACCTTCAGGAGTGAAAAAGCTGTCTGGTTTCAAGGTTTCTAGGCAAATTGAATGAGATAATGGTTGAGATGAGTCTCTGGATAGAGTGCCACTGCTTAGGGCAGTCTGAGTGGAAGTTTCTGTCCTCT
The DNA here is from genome assembly GCF_054643075.1 of Acanthaster planci. Taxonomy (NCBI): domain Eukaryota; kingdom Metazoa; phylum Echinodermata; class Asteroidea; order Valvatida; family Acanthasteridae; genus Acanthaster; species Acanthaster planci. The sequence goes on along the minus strand of NC_141786.1, from coordinate 13,697,280 downwards.
TTCAGTTTCATTTATCAAATGCATAACTCATAATTCTGGAGAGTAATTCTGACTTTGTGTTTACTGTTTGCTCTGACGTGGAGTGCCTCATGGTGCTCCACATGAGCGGCTGTCAAGCCATACCTGTAATTCATAATTTACTTGTTTGATTGGGAGTTTTTAATTGTCCCCACAATTACGGATCTTTGAAAGTAAAAGTTGGACTTGTTAACCCCTTATGCTGGGACGCATTAAAACATGCCTTAAAAACTGAGATCCTCAGCCCGCTTTTCAGCTGTTATTCTCGGCCCACGCTCGAGCGAACATGGTGAAAGAAGGCAGACCCTGGCTCTTGTGTATATGGTAATTGGTCTTTGTGTGTAGCCAAGAAATGAACAGACCGAATTTGCATCATAATCACCAGCTTCCCAATAGTCCTCACTTTGAAAAGAGGCAACGGGAATGTGGAAGCTTGAGTAGAACCGCATGCCACCGAACAATCAGCCTTTTCACCATGTAATTCAAAGCGTGCAGAGCACGCTGGGCCACAAACCGAGAATTTGCAGTTTGGCAGGTAGCCTTCATGGCTAAGTGAGGCTGGAATTCTTGGAGTCGGCTTTCGGAAAGAAATTCCCGTCGAGAAGGGGTTAAATTGGGCATTGGTAAAACATTGTCTTTTAACACTTGAGTAAACAATGGGTATGATGTGCTAGTGCCTTGTAATATAAAACTGTTTGCGTTCTTTCAATTGTTGGTTCCATTGAATCCACTGACTGACTCCTCATCTGTGCAATTTCTATATCTGCTGATGCTATTACAGGGGGTGGAATTCTTTGATGAGAAACTCAACAGTCTTTGTATGACATGGCTTGTCGATCATGGTAAGTATTTCTGTTGGTAGTCAGTTGCAGCTCCTGGATCACCACAAGCCTGGTCATTTGATAAGCTTTCTCTGCTGCAACGTCATTTAGTTCTTTACAGCAGCATGTGAGATGCAAGGTTTTAAGTGTTTTAATAATTTTATTATCCCTTCCCTTTTGACCTCCAGAAGGCCTTAAGGTTAGACATAAGCAGAAAGATTGAAATAGGATATGAAAAAATCACTGGCTTGCAAGGGCTTGTGTGCCTTTCTCTAAAAACAGTAAGGTGTCATTACAAAAAGGTAATGTCAATTTCATTATGAGCTCCCCAAGGTCAGATTTGATTTTAATGATCTTACAAACACTTCAACGGAAAAAAAGTGTATTTTTAGCCAAAAGGAGAAAACCCTGGCACATTTCATCATGGTGTTTTTGGCTTCTGAGGACTTTTTTTCAACATGTTTATTTGGCATGTATAAGACACCAGTTGTCATTGTGCCCTTATTGTTAATGTTAGGCCTTTTACACTCGTTATTTAATGTACATGAAACTTCCAACTTCATAAGTTTATCTTGGTGATGCGTTCTGTTATGAATTGCTCTTAATGTTTTATAACCTTAAGTAAAACATGTTGAAACTCAAAATGAAAGACTGCTAACTGGTATTGATGCTTTTGTCAGAGTTGTATTTTCTTATGTATAAACTCTCCTGATTCATCACATTTATAATTTTGAAAATTAAAATCATAATGGTTGAAACACTTTATTTCTCTTGACCGGATTCGTTTCCCACAGGCATTTCATGGCACAATTCAGATAAAAAGAAAGTTTATTCTTGGGCATGCCATGTTGCCTGCCTGACTTACCATTATCCAGAAGAACACTCTTTTTTAGAAAAGGTTCAAATGCTGTATTTGTATTAGATTTTGTGCAGACTTCTTAGTCAAAACAATTAAAATAAAATTTAATCACTTCATTTTTACAGTGTTTGCCATCAGAGAAGCAGCCACCAACAATCTCAAGAAACTTGTGGAGAAATTTGGGATTGATTGGGCCCAGGTATGTGCCAAACAAAAATATGGATACACATACACTGTACACATACCTTGAATTTCACTCATAGGTACGTGTCGTCGAAGTAAAACGATCTACTCTACATGTAGGATATGATCAATTACTGAATATTTTTTTTTTGTTTATTTGGGGAAAAGGTTTGGATCTATTAGCTTAAATTCTTTAGTTGTTAAACCTTCTGAGATCAGTGCTTTGGATTGAAAGTAGGCAGGGAGACTTTTCATCATAGGTTTAATGAATTGTGTACCTTCTGTCGACAAAAATGCTTGTGCCTTTTTGGAGTGAACAAGACTTGTGTTTTCCCTGCCCTCCAAAACCACCATGGTTCTAATACAGAGTGTTTATGTTATCCAATTTCTCAGAACACCGTTCTTCCGAAAGTGTTGGCCATGTCTAGGGATCAGAACTACCTTCATAGAATGACTTGTCTGTTCTGTATCAATGTGATGGCTGATGTGGTTGGCGCTGAGGTTACTAACAAGGTTCTGATGCCCGTTGTTGCTACTTTGGCATCTGACCAGGTTGCTAATGTCAGGTTTAATGTGGCTAAAACATTACAGAAACTAGCCCCCAACTTAGAAAGTAGGTGAGTACACCTTTAATTTGTGTAAATGGAACATTGTCTGATTATTATTAGTTAAATGTGAATATTATGACACAGTTGTCACCTGATGCAATTCCTCACTTGAATGCAATAGGTACTGATTGACCCATATCTTGCAGGAACACCTTAAGTGCCTGTGCATACTCTGATGACAAACAGCAAACAGCCCTGATGCCAATTAGCTATGCAATATTGGTATATTGTGTGCACCAAATGGACCTAATACATAAGATATAATCAGATGTCCTTGTCTCATTATTTGGTCCCAGGAGTTCATGCAGTCATGTATGATGGTGCACATTGTCACATCATTGATCAAATTAGGTGAACACAGCTGGCAAATTTGTTACGATACCCAAAGTTTAGCTTAATGCTTATACTTTTTTCCTTGCCACTTTGCTGTGCTGAATCCATTTTTCACTCACCTGTGCTCAGGATTATACATGTATTCACAGATGTAAACATTTGTTATTTGGTGACAATTGTGACTTACAGCTGGAAATGTAACTTCACTGAACTTTGTATACAACATTCAGGGTACCCCCCCACCTTTTCCAACGATGTAATGGGTATAATTTCTTGAAATGAATGTGTTGCACGTTCCAATGATTTTTGTTTTATAGTTGTGTGCAGAGCCAGATAAAACCCATATTGGATAAATTGAACGGAGATTCTGATGTGGATGTCAAATTCTTTGCCCAGGAAGCAATTGCAGGTAAGCAGTGCTGAAAGTAACCACAGTAGCATTAGTTAGCAGTTCGTTACCTGTTACCATGTTCCTGCTTTGGTCAAGTCACTTGTGCTCAATGTGTCCACAAGGCTTCATGCAAGGACTTCAAATGTAATTATTGTCTTGATTATTCCTTTTTAGCCTGCTCCTAAATCGGCCAGCTTCCGTGGATAGTTTTTGTGCTTACTACTAGCTGGATCTGTTGAGATAAGACTCCCAATTTGCACAATGGCTGTTTGCTATAGCTCAGATAAGATAATCCTGCAGGTAACTTATTGAAACATGATATGTACTGTACATGGTATCGACTGTGTTAATATAGTGAATGTATTTGTGAGCAATCAACCTGATGACATTTACTTTGTGATTTTGCCTGTTAACAGTGGCGTAGCTAGGATTTCACTTATGGGGGCATGAAGGGGGAACCAGCATCTTGGGGGGCCTCAGCTTTCAGCATTTTTTTGGGAGGGGGGGGCCAATTTTCGTTGGCCTTGTTCAATAGCCATTCATTTGGTTTTTTAATGGTACTGAACTACCGTTATGTTAAGGTGCAGTTGCAGCCACAGTGTCAGAGGGAGGGGAATAAGAAGCTGCCCCTAGACAAAAATTAAAAAGTAAAAAGATAGGAAAAGAAAAGCTGCAAAAGAAATCATAAAAACTTTACGGTGATAAAATCATTAATTTGCTGGGGGAAAAAACACAGCAAACCAAAAAAAAAACCAAAACAAAGGATCAAACCCTGACCCCTTTCTACTATACTTCCCCCAGACATTTTGCCCAAAGAAAAAAGGGCCATCTCTACCCTAGAACAATTCCTGGCAATGCCCATTTGTAGAGTTTTCAAGATTTTTTTAAAGGAACTCGCTGTAAAATGGACTGTGACAAAGAGTTTCATATAAGGGCACTTGTCAATCATCTTGGCAGTACTTTGTCATTTGCCCCATGAACATTATGGATGATTTATAAAGCAAATTGTGAGACACACAATTTGTTTTTATGCCAGTGAAAATAATTTTTCTTGGACGTCTTGATTGTAATTTTTAATGGTTTTCTTGGTAGTCAGATGCATTGCATGGTCTTCAAGCGTGGTGGTTTACCCTTCAGAATCAATTTTACCTGCAGACAGGCTATGTTGCACCACATTTTGAAGCCTTATGCCCAAACAATCAGCTGTTCTTTGTCTTTAACATTTCCAATGTTTTTCTCACATTCAACTGTACTCACCCCAGCTATTAATAATGTGATTCATGATTTTGTATTGTGATACCCTATTGTGGCATTTCAGTCATGCAACTTTTGGAGCATTTGTGCATCGTTACACCCCTAACAGTGTCTATTGAACATAAATTCACTCAAAAATATGTAGTAATTTGTTGGGTTGTTTTATTTAATCTTTGGAGAGTATATGTGAACTTATTATACTGACAGATTATTTTCCATCAGTGTTGCTTTATAATGAAAGTTAAGGCTGCAAAAGTGATACACATGTTCGTGTAACTTATTCTGAATTAACTGCAATGTAGATTATCCTTGAAGCATATAAAGTTGTCTGTTTGCTTGGTGAATTCCATCTGGTCATAGTTCAACCCATCTGAACATTGATTACCGTAATTCATCTACTCCCAACACACTAATCGGCAGTGCCATCTTACGATTGACAAACACTACATTGAACAGTGAACTTTTACATATTCAATGTAACCAAAGACAGTAATTCAAGAATAATGCATACTCTTGGAACTGAGTTATTTACACTAAGATCGCTTGTGTGGTTTTCGTATGTATGTAGTGGGGTATTTACCTCCTCAAATGCCAAGAAATGGATTTGGTGGAAATGCAGCTTTGTTCTTTACTTCAGCCATTGCATTGCTCTTGTGAGAATACTGTGTGTTAAAACAGTTATTTCTTAGGCAGAAACTGCACGGTAAAGTGTTTTAATCAAACAAGTTGTCAGATTTACTTTGGCTTTTTTACGTTAATAGTTTTTACTAATAAGCACTCTGACAGAACCATTGTTTCACTGTGAAGGAAGCTTTCCATAAACTACAATATAGCATCCATCTTAATTGGTCCTACAACCCCTATTAGCATTGTGTGAAAATGATTTGCAGAACGCTAGTCTTAAACTGATATATTTTGGATTCACTACCAAGCCTCTTACTTGTGGATTAATTTCAATTCTTAATGAGTGATCATTTTGTATTGTGCGTTCTCATGAAAAATCAGTGTCTGATTAGACTAGACCAACATACAGTGAGACACAAGCAATGAGCCTGTGTAAGATGTAGATATTGAAAAGGCTTGTCATTGTGTTCCTTGAGTTGCTCTGGAATGTCAAAGTGCATTAACTGTACCGAAGTGTGTGGAATTCTCATTGAATCGGTTTTAAGTATTCAAACCGAAACCCAAGAATAGCTGTTTCCTGTTGCATCATGAAAAAAAAAAGAGTTGATGGAAATTTCCCCCAAAGAAAATTAAAATGGGATGAATTTTCTCAAAGTGCGTTTCTGAAGCAGCTTAAATTTGAAACGGGTATACATGTAGAAGAAAAAACAGTACCCTCACAGAAAAGTTTTTGGGGTGCTAAAAGATTTCTGCTTTGTATGATTACTTGCATGTTCAAACTTCAGGTAAATAACCAGAAGTAGGTAGGGGTAGTTTTCTTAAGACCATAGTCCAAAAGGGGCAACACTGCCTTAGTGAGTCATTTGGTTGGGATAGTTTAGAGTTTCAAAAGATTGGCGCAGGAAGACGGTTTATAGTGAATTCTTTTCCTGTTTTTGCTAGGCTCCCTTTTTACTCAAAAATCATACAACTTCGTGTCAAGCACTCATTCACATCAGTGTCCAAAGCATTGTCTCAATATTGAATAACGGTAATGATGAATGAATAAGTTGGTTTTCCGTGTTGTATTTGGTGTGATGTACATAGAATGTAAACTCTGAGAATAAAGGCCTCTCCTAAGCACCTACATAAATTGTACTTGCATATGACATCTGGTTTGTTTTCCATACCATAATACAATGTAAATTAGAATTACTGTTAACTTGTACTCAGTGTTCAATACATTATTATTTCTTCTGTTTAATATACATTATTGGAGTTTTTACATTTGGATCAGTATGTGATCTTCACAACTATTATAGGCTTGAAGTTAATTTGCATATGAAGAATTTGTGAATATTGTTGCAAGTCCTAAATGAAATCAAGAGGTGAATATGTGTGAATGCTACCTGACCATTTGTTCTTGCTTAAAGTAGCTTGTCGCTGAGAGTCTAGTCAGCCCCATCCAGAATATTGACACTGCTGACATGTTACCCAGTTACATTGTGTGAAACTAATTAAATCAAAATTTGGTTCCTTTCAAGCTTTGTGTTTGAGTAGCAGCCCTAAAGTGTTTACATGGCACCAAAGAGAAAAGTTACTATTCTGTAGGTTTGGATGCCAGAAACATCACATGAGCCAAATAAACGTTGGAGTTTCTTTTATGACCTCTTTATTTAACTTCAACTGGTTTTAGTTCAGCTAATTGGAAAATTACGTTTTTTAAACAACCTTGACATTTCCATTACACCATTACTTTCCTTTGTCATCGTAGAATTATGTTCACGTAAGGGTCACCCATCATCCATCTAGCTCCCCACTGCATGTCCCAATTACTGGCCTTTAACAAGATTAGTGTGAACGATTTCGGAATGATTGTTGAACTCTTCCCTGTATCCTGTATACATGCCATATATACAAATGTATATTTGTATAGGCTCACAGATAAAGTACACATGCCGGGAAGGGGTTCTGTAGTCTGTCTGGGCAGCCAGGCAAAAACCAACCCCAGTAATTCCGTGATGCTGCACTTCAACAAAACAAACAGAAAATGTGTACGGCATGAAGGCTTGTCTATGCTGCTGGCCATAAGCCTTTCCTGTAATATTCCACTGAAAGAAATGAAACCGTTTGAACACCTTATCCTGTTCTATTGCTTTGTATATTGCCACATGTATTCTCCTGGCTTTCAGTTAACAATTGTTGCCTGCGGTGTAAGGGTCCATTGTGTTTTGTACACTCGAGGGGTCAATTGGCACTTGTGGCAAAGCTGAGGGTGCCACTTTCCCCCGAGGGTGTACAGAACCCATGGACCCTGTCACTGCAGGCGATAATTGTTTTGTTATACCTTGGTCACAGATTTCACCGGAACGCTGTTATATTCGTAATACATGTCTATGCATATTTCATTGCAAGATAAATTAAAACACTTCGACAAATTGAAACAGATGAACAGTATTTAGACATAAATTTCAAGGAAAATTTTTGATTGTGATATCCTCTGTTGACTGATGCTTTTATGTTTTCGTGGGAGAAAAATCTAGGATTTATAACAAACTTGTTTAACAGAGAAACTTGTGATCCTTAAAAGATTGGGGTCAACAGCTAGGACAATCGCAGCAGAAGCAGAGATCAGAGCATATTCTTGTGTTCTGTGAGTGAAGTCACATATGTTCACCACAGAATTTAGTTAGTGCACATGAACATTGAAAATGTCTATGCCCGATCTTGCTATTTTTGGGCAGTTTGAGTGATGACAGTAAACAAACTTTTCTAAGATGTAAGGCGATTGGACTATAAAAGTTTACCACTTCAATTCAAAGTAAAGTTTGACTTTTAATGTGCGGATTCTTGTTATTTGAAAATTTGAAATTTGTTTGGAATTATTAAAATCATGATTTTAAACCGTAACTTTTTTCCCTTCTATAAACAAACTGGCCCCAAACCACCCCTCTTTTTTACTTTATTTCACCCAATATTGAGTTTTTTCTGGGAAAAGGACACCTATATACATGTAGTCCAGATGTTGATCTAGCTTCCTTTCAAATGTCATGGCAGCGACTTCGATAGATTTTTGTAGAATTGTGAATTAAGCTAGTACTGGCTTACTGGGTGGTGGCTTACTTCACACTGCACTGCCTCATGGTTTCTGATTTCCTTCACCATCTATATCACACAGATTTTATTTTGATGAACTCCAAACCCTTAAAGTTGAGTAGTTGAATAGGTTTCCACATGAAATGCCTCATAAACCATTTTGGAAAATCTGAAGTAATTTTAAATTGCTCTTGAGGTCAAAAAATTGGTGTCAGAAAACTGAGCACACTCCCTCATCGCTGATCGAACTTATGTTAGGCCGTGCAAATCCGTAGTAAGTGGCTGTGGCTTAGAGCAACTTGGGAATGAGAAATAACAGCATCCTCAGGCGAGTGGCTTCCACAGGTTGACATGTCATTGTCTGCCGCAACTGGGACTTGGATTTGCCAACATGGCTGCTTAGAAAGTAAGTAGGGAACTACATGTATTATGTAGGCATGAATTATGTGAACAAATTTTCCAACTTGACATGTAACATAACATGGGGATTTTCTAGGAGTCATAAATAAAGTGTTTTTCATTGACTTTCAGTGTATAATATCTTTCAATAAGATTCACAGCCAAGTGGAGGAGGGGGGAATAAATTCACTCGACATCAAGAAGAGACATATACAACTGTGGCAATAACCCTGTCCTGGTTCACCATCATACAGTTCCACATAACATGCGGCCTTGTCATGGCATGAGACTGCAAACATATAGTCCAACGTAACCAGTCCGCTCTTGTAAATGTCATTTTGAGCCTAAATTTGTTGCTAATGATACGTGACATAAACATTAGTGCATGGACCACTGCCACAAGAGCGGTACATGTATTGCCATCAAGTGTCTCAAAGTCTCCCATCTACTGAATGCATTTTGTATAGATCTGTAGAGTTGTAATGGGTCATCTGCAGCCAGTCCCTGAACTTCTTATCTGCGAACTACCTGCAACTACCTAATAAAATATGACTGGATTGCTTGAGTTTTTACAATCACTGTTTCCACAAGTTCAAATGTATAGTTGTGCTGATACTGACTGTTCCCTTTCCACCTTCTGATACTGGATGTGAGAGCAATGAATAGAATCTTGATCAAGGATATTAGCATTGGAGCTACAAGGGTTTCACTAGGCACACATCATCCTGTTATTTCTGCAGGACTTGAGAGATCTTGTAAAACTACATTTCTCATATCAGAAGGCAATTTTTTACATTTTAATAAGATTTAAATAACAGACAACAGTTCTTTTGCTTAAAATCATATGTAATTTTATATTTTGGTTAACCAAGACTGGTTTAGGATCCCCAGATTAATATAATGCATCCAATACCCAGGGAATGTGAAAAAAATGTGCCCACGGTGGCTAGGATCTACCCATAACAACTGGCATCCCATTTAGGGGAAATAGAAATTATATTCTTGTTGTGGTTTAAACTAGATATAAACACCCACCTAACAACTCAATTTATTGCCTCAGACCAGACCGACGGGTAATGAACACGGGTGGCCTTGAGTACTGGTGGGCTATGGTTACAGGGAACGTGTTGTTTGGTACTGGAAGAGGTTGCGTAACGTTGGTATCAATGTAGCTCTATTGATCTTTCTTCATCGATCTTGCGTCGTCGCACTTTTGTCATTTTTTTTTACATCACTCTTTTTTCATCACTCTTTTTTCATCGATCAATGTGTATATCGATGTAGGGAAACGATCAATTGATGTAGAAGAACGATCGATCGATGTAGAAGAACGATCGATCGATGAAGGGGAACGATCAATCGATACTGAAGTGCATCGATGCGGTGTTGTGATTCTCTCTTTTTGTATTTTGTAACTTGGATTGGTTTCGATTTGACGATTGACGTTGTCGGTATAAAGCCAAAGAGCTGCATATATCGGCCAACGTATACATTCGCAATCGTTGTTTTTGACGTTTATAACCGCTTCTTTGAGTGGTATATATTTGGGTAGCTTGATGTAAGTACCACCCAACGGATCATAAAGCGCCACGTTGATATGACGATTTCGTCGATTTGAAATCCAGATCCGTTGTGGATAAATTGATATAATTCCCTCTAAGAATCGTTCCTTCTGTTCTTCCAACACGTCCTTGACGTTTGTTCCTGAAACACCGTGACTTTTTCGCTTAAAAATGTAAACGTTTCTATAACGATGTCTCCTTGATCTGGTTTATCTTTTGAAGATTGGACTTTGATCGCTATTTGGAACTTGTAAGCTGCTAATTTTCGCAATTCAAACAACGTTTTTGATTCGATATCCTTTTTGTGTGAAGCAAAAAAGCGAAAAAATTAGATCGTTGTTCGTGTTTCGTCAAACAATTCTGGTTGGATGTAAGCTTTGATCGCTGCAATTAGATCTCTTTGCAGCATGTGAGCGTTTCTACCCGTGGCGATTGTATGTAATTGGTTTTTTTGCATTACTTGGAGTAATTCTTGATATGTTTTGCGATCCAAGTATTTAAACTGTTTTAGGTACTCTTTGATCGCCTGTACCGGTATGTGTTCCTTGCGCATATGCCGTCCAGGCCTCCGCGGTGCAGGTAAAGGAACGATATGTCGTTCGATATAGGCCTACTCCAATAATTAAAAAAATGATTTTTTCCACGAATAATAGCCGTAAGAATTATGTCTGTATTCTAATCTGACGTTACGATTCGGTGACATCTTGTATTTTGGAATTATTATTCCATATTATTCCTTATATTATTATTATTATAAGTATTTAATGTGTATGTTTAAAATTTTCCTCCTTTTTATAAGGGGTTAATTTTATTTAGATGCATTGATCGTTCGGTTTCGTCTCCCTCACCAAGCAGATGCGATGTTGCTGTTGTTGGATATCTTTTTTGGCTTGGGCCATCACGTTGTCGTCTGTGTCGGCACAGCGGTCGATGGGACAAGAAACCAAGCGGCGTGTGCGCCCACCATCTTTGCGTATTCGAATTAACTCGCGAAAATGAGATCCATGGTTTGTCGTCAATGTTTGGAATTTAAGATTTTTTTTGTTTTCAAAGAAGAGCTGCGGTGAGAGCGAAAGAATTGCTCCCTCGTTTTTTGAGTTTTGGGTTGGAGAGTTTTGGGTTTGGGAAGATTTTTTCGAGTTTTTAAGATGGGTCCCGAACTCTCCATTCTCTAGTACTCCAGTTTATCGACAACGACGAAAAGCGTCGTCTGTTAGCGCAAAAAGGGCAGCTGCTGTTTAGGATTGAGCATACACAGTTCTAAATTGAGTTAATTTCCGTTAAGGAAATGGGACACGAACATACGTGAAGTACCACCGCGGCTATCCACCCTCGTACCCAAGCTTACTTAATTACAACGTAGTAGGCAGGACACATCAACTGTGGGAAATATCACCGTCATCCATAATTTTTTTGCGGCCCGGCAACATCGCCAGTGCGCGTGACGCGTGAATGATACATGCGCGCTTGTGACATATTGCGTTCGCAACCAATAAAAATCTATGACCGTGGTATAACAAAACTATTAAAACACATACGTAAGCTATTGAACACCTTAACAGTCGTGGAGGGTTCCTGAGCATTTTGTAGTACAATCATTCAAACTCTCAGTATCACTTATGCATACCTCAATACATTCAACACGCGTAGACAATTTTCTCCTGTGGAACGAGGGCTTCAAGAAGTGGTGGAAGGGAGAGGGGGTCGTACAAATGGCAGAATGTTATATTTGCACTTTTTTCTCTATAGTCTGGAAAAGTGACCGAATGGCTACATCACGTGAAAGAGTTAACTCTTATTGGATTGGAACACTGTTTGAAAAGTGTGTGGTGAACAGGCTTGAAGAACATACCAATTTAGCTGGAGCGTTGCAACAATCTATGACATTTTCAATCCGCTTGTGAACGGGAGATAGACAAAATGTGATCAAGTCAATTCATTTATTTCTCCACTTTTAGACGTGTTCCTAGTTGTTTCAAGGGGCAAATCTTGCACGGAACAAAAGAATAATCATGCCCGTCTTTCATATTTGAAGACATCGGATTGACGGTAATTCGTGGTCTGGGAGAAATTTTAACTGTCGCGTGTTAGTGATTTAGGCGGGAAACGCATACATGTGCATACAGTTCCTCACGTTATGGAAGTGATTTGCGCTTTCTTAAGAAGTACTTTCTCTATGGAATCTATAATCAGCACAAGAATATAAAACAACCAATTGTGTACAATCTAATCGGTTGTTTTCAAACTATTTTACAATAATGCATTTGTTGCAATAAGCAATCGTCGGATTTTACAAAGCTGCTTTTCTCACAAACATACAAAAGGCCAACAGTGCCATGAGGTAAATGTATATATTTTCAAAAAGTGAAGTGTTTTTTCAACTTTGTTTTTCGAAATTTTCTTTGAAGTTTATTTTGTTGATATTGTAACGCAAATGTCTGATGACCTTTTAAACTCCAGAGGAATGGAAGTGGGGTTGACCGGTGATGCACTTAGTTAGGTTTCGGGTTAGGTCTGGGAGTTTGGAAACTGGGGGCCGTCAAGTATGTCCAGTCAGGGGTATGGAACAAAGGGGGTATTGGTATAACTGCCAGGGGATTAGACAACGTGTTTTCAGTGAGTAAATGCTAGAATTGGGAAAATTAGTCAGTCTAAGCCGAGCTGCCGAGGAATTCAGGTTGGATCGACCGACACAACTTTGGTACCGGGATTTAACCAATGTGTAGACGATTGTGACTAAACCGTTAGTTCATCTTGGATTGTGCATAAGGATTGGGTACTGACGGGACGTTTGTAACTAATTCATGTGAGTACATGACCCAGGACTGTACCATTATTTAATATTGTGACAGTGTATCTCGGCAGGGCGAGGGGGTGCGCGATGGGTCCTTATGCCCCTCCTTGCCGTTTGTAAATGTTTAGCATTACTTGATTTGTTAGGGTACCTCACGCGTTGAGGAATTGAGTGGAAGTTAATAAACCAGCTAGAAGTAGACGGTATCACACATATCTTTGCCGGGCGTGCCATTTCGTTCAGCTTCCCTTGGCCAAATCACGCGTGAGCGGCGCCGCGACCGGGCTGAGTGGCCCAGCGAGCGAAAGATTCACTGACTACGGAGGAGAAACGACCACAATACGTAATTTTAGAAATTTATATTGATTTTATGAGACACATTTGACAATATTCAAACAATGAATTTATCATAACTAAAGGCCGGTTGATACCTCGGGCGAAATTTCGATGCAAATTTGTAATGACACCAACTTCGCTTTTCTTGCACATTTGCCTGCAGTATCAGCATTAAAGGTAGGTTTGTCAAGATAACTTTATGCGTCACTAAAGAGTTTAGATGTGTTCAACGAGTGCTAATTTGCAGCGCAAAGATTTTATCTGACTTCAAAAGTTAGCGTTTGTGTTCGCTTTCACACCACGTATGAAGCGGCCTTTGAAATTACTCAACGAGTCAGCCTGAGCGCACTTGGAACACACGTACATGTACATGTATGTTTCAGCGAGGCGAAGCGCATGCAGGGCGCGTGATCAGTGCGTGATTGCCGCCTGAGAGGATGCCGGCCAATCAGCGCAACGCTAGGCTTCGCGCTCGCAGGCAGCGTGTGGCAGTGGCTAGCAGAACAGAAAAGAGGCAAGACGTCCCACGATATCGTGTTATTCACTGGTCATTAGAGCAAGAAGAAATCGGAGAAATCAAGAAGAATGTAAGTGAGAGAAAGGAGACAAATTAAAGCTAATCAGTTTGAGAATAATAGAGGAATCTAAAAGCTGTGTTTGGTGTGTTATTATTTCTGTGTTTGTCAGTCCTTGTACTAGTCGTAAGTCCGTGAAGTGTTGTCAGTCCCGTCTCGTCCCCCCTAAATCCTGAGTCTGTCAAGCCTTTTAGACTGTGATCTGGCCGTGTTACACTGGCAGCAGCGGTGGGATTTCAGCCCCGAAATCCTGGATTCTACTGGGAGAAACTAGACGGAGAACAACCGAGGAGGAAAGTGTCGACTTAGGATAGACGGAAAGCCGAAGCACGGCAGTGGTGTATACCGAGCCGGTGCGAGGAACAACGGATGACTTAGCAGCGAATTACGGCAGTGGTGAATACTGAGCCGTGCGTGTAGAAACTAGGGGACTCTGCGTTACGCAGTCTGGTTGTGGTGTATACCGAGCCGGTGCGTGGGTCAGCACAAGTGGCCATCCGCCGGAATAGTCCGCTGGAACCGTCCGCCCGGAACACCCGATTCCCGGATCGAGCCATTTGCGCGGAGCCTTCTACATCCGCCCGGAGTGATTCCGCCCAGATCGCCATTCCGGCCGGAGAAACTGCCGTTTCGGAGCACTCAGTTCGAGTTTAATTAAAATAAAAGATCAAATTAAAGACGCTGAAAGTTTCTGATTGGCGCACAATGGATGGGTCTGGTATACAGAGACTCCCTTCACGCTATTCTACCCTAGGGGGTTAGACTTGTACAATGCAATTGAGAGGGAGTATGAGAGGGTTTCCCATGAAATTGAAGTACGAACACAAAGCTTAAGCTCGTTTTTGGTCAGCCCGTAAGCCAGACAAATGCAGCATGACCCTGGAGCCAGCGCATATGGAAATCATGGAGAAACATGTACTGGGAAAGAAGGATATAGCCCAGGTATCTCTAGCGAGCACCCTCAACCACATCCTAGAGTGAATGTCCCGTGTACGGAGCCACTATCAGTGTAGTAGGCAGTAAAGTCCCACTAACAGGGTACAAACAAGTGAAGACTCCCGTCACGAATGTCCAACTAAGGGATGAATCAAGCATGTGGCACGACTCTGGGATGGACATTTCTGGCAGTCTTTTCCGAACCAGGGAACAAAGAGACCCCTACTAAATTCGACAGATGGTATGGCCAAAACAAAGCTAAGGTGGTGATACGAAAATTGCGTCATCCACGAGGGAGAGCAAGGGCTTAAGCTTCCAACCGACGGCTCAGAGAACAGGCGATGACCTGCGAGGAGTACAGAGTATCGGTACAGCTGTATCTCTTCCACTGGGAGACAATTGTCATGACCATCGAACTCCCCACGATAAGATGGACTGGAGAGGGATAAGATATGTTGACCAGACTGAATGCTTGCCCAGTACGAAAAGAGAAAACCAGAGTACAAGCAGACAACCAGCAACCGTCTCACACGTCGAGCCGCTTCTAGAACCCGTTCAGCTCTGCAAAATATGGGGGGAACAGTCAACCCCGCCAGTCCGGAATCCACCATTTGTTGACCCAAAGAGACAACCACCGATGACTGGTTTGGAAAAATTGAAGAAGGTTGGAATACCGAAGTATTGCCTTTTATGACGAGCAACTGCCAATCGGTCGCTAAACTACAAGGACAAGCCGAGGCCACCCTACCAGAGAGGCGAAGTGCCACTGATGAGTCTAGGAGCCCCATGCCAGGGTTGTCGCCTATCATCACGGCAGTCCCAAGATTGACACAACCGCGGCCGGGAGGGAAGCAAGACCAGTTTAAGTGAACTGTACTGCCTGTCAACAAAGGTGACAGAGCTGCAGAGGCTAAGCTAACAGAGTCCCACCAGGGCAAGGAGAGGCCGATCATAAAACCTGACCGTTATGATGAAAAGGGGCCGTGGAAGTCCTATCGCAAACCCTTTGAGATGTGTGCAGGCATCAATGGTTCAGACGACAAAGAAAAATGTCAGTACTTCGCTGTACTTCTTCCCGGATCGGCACAACAGACCCTTGGTAGTCTTCAAGCCGAGGCTAAGGACTACAAGCAACTTGTTAAGTCCTTGGAGTCCCGCTTTGATCCTTTGGGGAGGAAGGAACTGCACAGAGCTCAGCTGAGAAACCGCCGACAGAAGTCCTTGGAAAGCCTCGTAGAATTGGCAGAGGAAATTGGGCAGCTTGTGGACAAGGTGTATGCTGACCTGCCAGAAGATAGCCGCGACAGAATGGGGCGTGATCATTTCTTGGACACACTCCACGATGGACAAATCCGGACAAGAATCATCCAAATATGAGCGAGCACATTGGATGAAGCAGTGGCGGCTGCTGTGGAACTTGAGGCGCTATACAAAGCCGAGAAAGAACGTCGGTCCTCGGATCTGAAGAAACTCAGAAGCGCAACTGTTGAGGCAGTTCAGGTTGAAAAACCTGTAGTTGAGATTAGTTCATCAGGGAGAAAGACCACTTGGAACAACCGAAAGCAGCCCTCCGAGAGAGGCATCAAGTGTTTCAAGTGCCAAGATTTTGGGCACGTGAAGGCCAACTTTCCTCAGGTGGAGAAGGGTGAGACCAAAGAAATAGGACAGGGGCAACAGAAGTCATCGGGTACAACGAGTCCTCATCAGAACCAGGGAAACCAGTGGAAGCTGTGCCTGAGGGCCAAGGTACAGCGGGAAAAGAGGGGTCCATGATTATTGATTTACAGACTGAGAATGTTGCTGCTGTTGGTGAAGGCATGCATTTAGATACAATTATTAATGGGGTACATGTGGACACATTGGTGGACACTGGGGCAACAGTGTCTCTGCTTTCAGCCAAGGTTGTCAAGCGGTGGTCAGAACAGGACCAGGCTACTGTGGTGAACACTGATGACATTAAAGTCTTACTGGCGGATAACAAAGCGTTACCAGTGGCAGGAGAAGTGGAGGCTGAATTACAGCTTGCAGGGAATAGTGTTCGGCACCTATTTACTGTGGCTTCGATCGGAAATAAATTGCT
This sequence comes from Acanthaster planci, assembly GCF_054643075.1. Classification (NCBI taxonomy): domain Eukaryota; kingdom Metazoa; phylum Echinodermata; class Asteroidea; order Valvatida; family Acanthasteridae; genus Acanthaster; species Acanthaster planci. Next base: position 13,680,432 of record NC_141786.1, on the reverse strand, counting down.
ACTGGGATTAGACAAAAGGAGCCATGTCATGGTTGCACCCTCGGTATTCAGCATTAGTGCTGACATGATACCCCTACGCTTCTTGAACCAAGGGGAGGATCAGGTCATCCTTCACAAGGGAACAACAGAAGCAGCATTTAGTGCAGGAGATGCAATAGGCCCCGAGCTCACAACGCAGGACAACCCTACTGAGGTTCCTGAGCTTGTAAGAGCAGCTGTCGAAGAATTGACTTCTGTTAACGAGTCAGACAATCCGACTTTGCCCATCCATCTGCAAGATCTGTATCAAAGGTCTTCAAGACTGCCCGACACGGAGGAGCGTCACAAGTTTAAAAACCTCTTGATCAAGCACGAGCACCAATTTGCCACACATGACGGTGATCTAGGACGGACTGAACTCGTTAAACACCGAATAGAGACCGGGGACGCGGCCCCCATAAAACAGAGACCAAGACGGCTCCCACTTCATCAAAGAGATGTCGCCGAAGCTGAGGTGGAGTCCATGCTAAAGAGAGGCATTATAAAGCCAGTTAAAGGGCCCAGGGCCTCGCCAATCGTCTTGGTGAGGAAGAAGAATGGGAAGGTACGGTTTTGTGTTGATTACCGACGGCTGAAGGCCATTACGAGGAAGGATGCCTATCCCATTCCTCGTACTGACGAGACGATCGAGACGTTGTCTGGGTCAAAGTTGTTCTCAACTTTCGATCTTGCTTGGGGATATTGGCAAGTCCCTATGGATGACCAGCATAAAGAGAAGACGGCTTTTGTCACACCTAGCGGATTATATCAGTTCGAAGTGATGCCCTTCGGACTTTGCAATGCGCCTGGAATGTTCGAACGCCTCATGTACGGCGTATTGCAAGGGTTACAGTGGCAAATATGTCTCGTGTACCTGGATGACATAACTGAATACAGCACTTCGTTCGAAGAGCATGTGCAGCGCCTGGAGCTGATTTTGGGAAGAATAGTGGCCACCGGGCTTAAGCTCCAACCCAAGAAATGCGAACTGTTTCAAGATGAAGTGGCCTACCTTGGACACATCGTTTCTGCCGACAGGGTGAAGACGGATCCAATTAAGATTCAACGAGTGAAGGACTGTTTACTTTGTGAGGTATTTCCGCCCATACGTCTATGGCCAGAGATTTAGACTGCGAACAGATCATGGAGCCCTCAAGTGATTGTTTTGGATTCAAAGAGCCAGTGGGACAAGTAGGCAGATGGTTGCAACAGTTGGCAGAGTATGACTTCACCGTAGAGCACAGGCCAAGGCACAAGCACGCTTATACAGATGCAATGTCAAGGATACTCTGCAACCAATGCCAACGTCCACAGGAGACTGAGAGTGAATCAGGTGCGTCCTCGGACTATGACGTGCCTGTTGGAGGTGTGGAACCACCGGAGACAGCTAGGAAGATTTGTCCTACCAAGGCACGGCATACAGGATTACATGAAATCGAGGCCTTAAGCTGTCGGGCAGCAAGTGCCGTGCCGGCAAACTGGTTGGAAGGTGTGACCATCACAGAACTACGCGAGCGACAGAGAAGAGATCCTGTCCTATGTAAAGTGATCCAGTGGCTAGAAATCCTAACTGTCCGCCCAACCTGGGAAGAGGTCTCAAGCGAAGTCGTTACTCTGAAGACACTGTGGGGAGCATGGAAACAGCTGTGCCTCAAGGAGGGGGTGCTACATTGCAGATGGGAGAATGACACCGGAAGTGAGGTTTGCTACCTGCTGGTGGTCCCTTCTGAAATGCAGGGAGACGTCCTCAGGCAACTGCACAATGCCCCAACTGGAGGGCACCTGGGAACTACAAAACTGTACGAGAGAGCCAAGTGCCGTTTCTATTGGCCAAAGATGCGATATACCGTTTAAAACTGGGTTCATGAATGCCTCGAATGTGCGAAGCAGAAATTGCCCAACAAGACCAAACGAGCGCCACTTCAACAGCAGATTTTTGGAGTCCCTCTAGAGAGGGTAGCAATCGATATCACAGGCCCATTTTCTGAGACTGCTGCCGGGAACCGCTACATAGTAGTTATAACAGACTACTTTACGAAATGGACTGAAGCGTACCCTGTGGCTTCAATTACTGCTGATGTGGTTGCTAATGTCCTCGTCAACGAGTTTATCAGCCGCTTCGGCACGCCAAGTGACCAGGACAAGACTAGAACGACACCATACCACCCGCAAAGCGACGGGCAGGTAGAAAGGTTTAACAGAACCCTTAAAGTGATGTTGTCGTCATATGCATCTAAAGACCAGAAAGGTTGGGATCTACATGTACCTGCCATCATGATGGCATATCGAGCGTCACCTCACGAGAGTACAGGAATGTCACCAAACTTAATGATGTTTGGTCGCAAAGTGAAGCTTCCAATCGATGTCATCTGCAACTCTGCTCTGCCAGGCGAGTCGCTGGATGCCCCTGACTACGTGGCTGACTTGCTGAAGAGATTAGAGTTGGCTCACGAAAAAGTGAGAAAACCCTTAAAAAATCTGCCTGCTATCAACGCCGGCACTATGACCATAAAGCAACCAACGACAGCTACAAAGTTGGTGCAGCAGTCATGATGAGAATCAACACCGGGAAGGTGGGGGTATGCCCGAAGTTGCAGCCGAAAATTGATGGTCCCTACCTCATTATGGAGACCCTCAGTGATGTAGTGGTCAGGGTGCAGAAGAGCCCAAGACATAAGCTGAAAGTGGTTCACACAAAGTTGTTGAAACCATTCCATGGTGAGGTAGATCGGTCGTAGCTATGCCGTGAAACGGAGTCATCATCTGCTGAAACAGCATTAGAGGTACCCGATAATCCACCAGTAATGTCCGACAGGGTTGACGACAGTGAGCTAGGCAAGGTTCCAGACAAAGAAGAGATAGGTGAAGCCATTGACGATCCGGATGAGGGAGACGAGCCAGTAGTATGGGACACTACTGATGATCAGAGTACAACATCCGAGAACCAGAGGAAGCAGAACAAGCCACCTTTATATCCCAGAACAACACTGACAGTGAACCTTTACGAACTAGGCGCAAGCGTAAACCCCCTGATAGGTTTGGCGATCGGTGTGTGTAGATCTGACTAGAACCCTGTTGCGTTTCATTTCTGTTTTCTGCAGGCCAAGGATGCGCCAAAGTAGAAGCTGTTCACCGACGGAGCGAAGAAGCCCAACCAGGCACAACCAGTGTGCTGAATGCAAGAGGGGATTCTCAACCCAAACCAATCTGAGACGCCACATTGACGAACAGCATCGTCGCCGTGAAAGAATCAAATGTCCCTACTGCCCCCAGTCCTTTGTCCGACAGCGCGACCTGGACCGACACTGGCAGTCTGCACACCAAGAAAACCAGGGCTCGATAAGCCAGTCAGTAGATGCCAGAGACACAGAGCCTGAAGTCCCCAGAACCCCAGGACGAAACCATGAAGATGACGTGGTGAGTCTGACGCCTGGGAGTGTGGAACGGAGTCTTGTAAAAGACTTACACTCTCCTCCCCCGACAGAGAGCGAGGCAGCCGTGATGCCTCCAATAGCCCCTTCCACTCCCTCATAGGCCTAACGAAGGACGTGGGCACCCAGAGCGACCCGATAAAGGGCTCCCGTGTGGTGGAAAGCACCATAAAAGAGGTCCTGGAGAGCGACGGGAAGATTTCACTTCGGCTTATCCAGGAGCGTTTCCTGATGGATCCATAAATGTAGGGCCTAGACTACGAGATTTGCGCATAACATTTTGTTGGCTCACTTTTTAATTAAAGTCAAAGAGAAGTTAGTTAAGTTTACCTTAACTGTTAAAGTTGTCAGAGATGTTTCGTTTTTTGTTTTTCTTAAGAGAACTCTTGAGTTTTGAAATCTTAAACCGTTGTTAAACATGGTTAGATGTTGAAAAGTGTTTTGACGAATAATTATAATTGATGTTAAATGATGTTGCTTGAGCTAATGTGATATCTGTTTATGCTGAGCACGAGTCCCTTATTGTTCTTACGGATTGTATTTGAAACTTGCTGATGTGGGGACACATCTCCCCTTAAAGGAGGGGGTAGAGAAGCGAGCGAGGCGAAGCGCATGCAGGGCGCGTGATCAGTGCGTGATCGCCGCCTGAGAGGATGCCGGCCAATCAGCGCACCGCTAGGCTTCGCGCTCGCAGGCAGCGTGTGGCAGTGGCTGGCAGAACAGAAAAGAGGCAAGACGTCCCACGATATTGTGTTATTAACTGGTCATTAGAGCAAGAAGAAATCGGAGAAATCAAGAAGAATGTAAGTGAGAGAAAGGAGACAAATTAAAGCTAATCAGTTTGAGAATAATAGAGGAATCTAAAAGCTGTGTTTGGTGTGTTATTATTTCTGTGTTTGTCAGTCCTGGTACTAGTCGTAAGTCCGTGAAGTGTTGTCAGTCCCGTCTCGTCCCCCCCCCCAAATCCTGAGCCTGTCAAGCCTTTTAGACCGCGATCTGGCCCTGTTACACTATGTAGCTAGATTTTTTTGTTCGACTTTCGTGTGTTACATTTTGATTCTTCTATACGCGTTTTACATGCACAACACCAATCCAGCCACTTACCATGTACGGTTACTGCGGCCCGTTACATATGTGTATATGCGGCGTACATATGTGTGCACATTTACATGTACATTTTCGACGGGGCCGGTGTGGCGATCTCAGCTGTCTCCCGGTCTCAGCGGTCCCCTTACCAAATATGGTAAAAATACATCATGCCATCTCTGCGCACAACAACGGGAAAGTCATCCATTTCATGTCCGGCTACGTCAGAGGGAGCTGCTGAAACCGGGAGACAGCTGTGAGCGCCATACCGGTGTAGATGTTCATGTGGTTCATGCGTGTATAGTACATGTACAACTGGGGATATGTACCGTGCGTTAATAAGGATCGACAGACAGTGAGACTTGAACGGTGCCCCCTGTTGATTCACCTAGTTATAAGTTAACAGCTGAACGGTTTTAGTCAATAGCGCCCTCAATATTTTGTATATCTAATCACCAGCCAGTCAATTCTGTCAAATGTGATTATTTTGCCGAATTTCACACTTCATTTTCCCACCTAAATTTCTCCAAATCCCAAGGTTAACTGTGACTCTCAAACCAGCCTACTTAACTGCAAATTATCCCAGACCAACCCCGTGCGTGAATCTTAAAAGTAAGTGAGATCGTTCCTTTATAATTGGAAGATTTTAGAGGCCCTTTGGTCTCTCAGTTACTTCTGCTCACACATAACTATTAAGGCCACATGCCCGTGTCAATTGCCTTTCGGAAATTATTCATGTTCTTATATTTGTAGAACCACAGGACACGGGACACAGGACACGGGTGACAGTTTCACTGGTCACGGTCTACCAGAGTTTTTCCAGTTTACATGGGCTGCGCAGTTAGGCCTACCATAGTTACCACAGGTCACTTCGTTTCCACGGTTAGTACATTCCACTTGGGTCACCACTGCACCAAACGACCTTTATGTGAACTGAAACTTGCAGTTCCCTAGTTAATAAACATTCCAGTTGGAGTTGAGAACCAAGTGCCATATTTCCTCGCCAGTTTTTTTTTTCACCGTGAATTTCAAAATTTTCTTAACTTGGCAATTTTACGATGACAGATAGAACTTGGCTTCAATAATAAACTTCATGTTAACTCACTGTACTTTTGTGTTAGTCTTCGTTCCCGAGTCACTGAATTCTTATACGCTCGCAAGGCCGTAAGATTATGCAGGATGAACGGCATCGGTGCCGAGTTAGGTCGGTATGCAAACGCGTCCGGTCGGTAAGAGAAAAAAAATCTAGCGCAAAACCAAAAATCGTATAGCGCCGAAGATGCAAGATGGATAACTCTGCCCAAAAGATGTAATTACCGTGGGCGCAACTTGAGCGAGCCATACGCCAGCGCAGTTTACGGTAATGCTTAGGCGCAGGCTCACCAGGTGCACGTGCCTGCCGCGTGCCTGCACCTGTGCATTAATGTGCTTTGCGCACGCGTGTCGCTTGCTCGAATGGTGCCTATGCGATTACAACGTTTTACGTATGTTAACGGTGAAGTTCGCCATCTTGCGCCGCTTAGCGGCGCTAAAAGATCTTTGCGCAAAACCGTCAGCAAATCTAAAACTTTCACACCTTTCTCCACCACAGCCCACTTTGAAACTTCAGGAAACTTCGAATTCCTTGTTTCGAGCCTTCAAAAATCGCATCAAAACGTTAACAAACTATCGCTTACGAAAAGAGCTTTTCACAAAAATCACTAATTTTTACCTCTTTGGTACTATTTCTCAATTTTATTTTCCACAAAACACGTTCGGAAAACGCCATATCTTACCGTGACTATACATTTGCCAGGAATTTTTATTTCCAAAAAATTAAAATAAGACATAAATTTCATGAAATGAAGCAGCTGTTTGCCTGGCACGAATTCCCATTGCCCTCATTACGTTCCGGCCTCTGAAACATACATGTACGTACGTGCATACCCGGTGCACCACTTATTGAGAGTGCATGCGCACTAGATACTTCACTGTGGATTTCGGGGCAGGCGACCTGGGACATCGTTCCGACACTTTTTTCCGCGAATGGAGGCCATTATTTATTTTAAAAAAATACAATCAGATGAAGTTCATAGTAAAAACCAGATTGATCAGAAAACATTAAACCACTGTATTAATTATAATGAGTTGCACAGAATTTGAAACAAATTAAAAAAAGATCAGATTTGAAAGAAAATGCGTCCACGGTCTTTCCATTTTAAAAAATTTCTCTAGATTATTCAAACAAAGAAAGTGAAAGGCCGTGTGTATTAAGACCCGATAAAACATCGGTAGTATTTTCAAGTTATTGCGAATTGAATATTTTGCACGAGAATTATTTGTCCGCTGTTGTGCATGTATAAGTTTACGTGCGTTGATGGAGATCATGGCCAGATGTCAGACAACTCGACCGTTTGCCAACCAGACTTCGGACAACTCGACCGTTTGCTACCTGGCTTTGACAGAGAGTCAACTCGACCAATGAAATTTTTCTCATTCCCAGTTCAAGATAGCAAAATTATTCAGTCACATTGTAGCTCTACAAAAAAATCCTCAAACTCCAACGAAATGTGGTCACCTTCCACCTTATGTGATAGAGATACCACTGTTACCACCAAATCAGTTTCAAATTTTAAACTTTTAATTCGGACGTATAGGATCGACGAAAATGGTGACATTTTTCTTCGTTCTGGATCGGTTTCCAGAAAGTAACCACGCGAGCGGCAAATCTACTTTCAGCCACAACAATTGTAAAAACCTTATATATATATATTCTAATGAAAATTTCCTCAATTTAGAGAACTTGGCTCATAAATAAGAATTCCAATTGGATCTTGTGTAAATTTCGACTCAACTTTTTCAGCTGCCATCAACAATACTACCTCATGCCGCACAGCTGATGAACCCATTACGTCCCGTAAGTTGCTGCAACGACCGTATAGCGAGATGAGTTCTCAAAGTATATTGTGTGAATGCACTTAATGCGTGATCCAAAACCAGGAAACAATTTGCGCTCAGTTTTCAGCCAGTTTTAATAAAACGCAACTTTGAAAGTAATTTTGATTAAACAGACATTAGAAGCAAGAGTTTATATAACTGTTGAGTGTGAAAAAGAGGCTTTGGGATCATTCGCAGTGAGTGACATATATCGCCCAAGACTATTCGTCTTTTTTTTCCGCTACCGTTTGACCGGTCGACAAAGAGCCACAATTAAAATTGATCAAACTAACAAAGACAATTCCCCATAGCTTAAACACAACACGGTAACGTTTTACAGAACTCTTTCATATATTAAGATATGCAGCATGAGTGGAAAAATTAGAGAACAGGTCACATTTTCGAGTTAAAAATACCCTTTTTTACGTTCGGAAATGTAACGTAGGCTTACACGGACATTTTTCACCCCATTTCCTCCCAAATGTAACTGAAGATTGACAAGAAACACATCACAAACTGAAATCTGAAGCCTGATTATACTTCTCTAATATAAAGTCAGCAAACCTTTACACAGTGCGGAAGATCTCCACGGATGTATTTTGGTTAAGTCGTTTGCTGGCAGGCGTCGTTACTTTAATCAACAGACAGTGACCGCGACATTCTTTGCGGAATTGTAGCGCATGCGCACAAACTAAGTGGAAGGGGTGAACATAACCACACACATACTGACTGGTCGGTTGATGGTGCTTCGTTTTATGTAATATTTTACGTTTTCGTTCTGTTTATTTTACATTTTGGTCTACATGTACTACATACATGTATTAGTTACGTCCCATATAAGCCTGTAATTGTTGGTTTTGACCTACATGTGTACACCGTTTCGCTCTGTACACATTAGTTTCGTCATTTATAAATTATATATGTTTTGTCTTACATGTGTATTTATTAGTTTTTCTCCTACATAAATCACCTTTGTCCTTTAAAGAGCACCTCTGCAGAAAACATGTTTTCTCTGATTTTATTTGTTCAAATAAATATGGAAGCATCCGAATTGAACCAATGTCATTTGTCTTCAGAGCTCAACTGTAACAAGCTCATTTTTTCTGTTCAGGCAAAGATGTGAATTCTGAATGTAGATTGCGCATTTGGAGAAAACGGAGAAAACGAGGGGAACGATGGGAACCCTCGCCCTGTGTTCGTCTGTAGAGGATAATCACTTGTGCATGCCAAACAATGAATGCAGCCATTGTAGTTTGCAGGAAATTCAAAGTCAACGTAATGAAAGAAACTTTGTCTAAATTGTAAAATTATTTGTTGTCAGTTAAATGTGACTGACCCGGCCTATTTTCATTCCAGATAGTGGTTTTAAATGTAGATCTTTGGTCAAGTTGTGAACTCAATCAAGTAATCTGACTTACAGTGTCTGTGGTAACTTAGAGTTTGGCTGTTCAATTATAAAGCTGCGATCATTTTGTGCTCCAGGTTACACATCTGTATGCCACATGTCGGTTTTCAATAAATATTGTTAATATATGAATGAATTTCAGCCTATTTTTTATGTGAAAGTATAAAATTAAATTAAAATTTTATTTTATTTTAATGAAGTTTTTTAGAAATCAGAGGAAAAAACACATGGACAGTTTAGACATCGTATTTATTGACAAGTCTATTTTGGGTCTTAATGAAATTTTCAAATTTGTACACACTTAATAAATCATGATTAAACCGCCCCAAAGTGAAAATATTGCCAAAGTAAGACCGCGTAGACAAGGTGCGAATGAGTAAAAAACAAAACAAACACCCACATACACAAAAACAGGTTATAATATTATCGCTATTGAGTGGGTTATCTAATTTAAAAAAAGGTCAGTTATTTTGGAAAAGATATTTTTGCATTTCCTGTTTATTTTTGTTCTCGGGAGGGGACCGGGCCTTAGCCGCCGTCCCCCAAGAAAAAGGTAAGTTGTCCATAATCAGTTTTGAAAAAGCACAGCATACACCATTACGTCACCTTCCTGGAGCGCTGCCATTGTTCACACTAACAATACGCGATGACCTATCCAATCTTTATAATCATGATAATGAAGATCATTGTTGGATATTCAGGAGATCTAGTAAATAGGTCCAAAATTGCCTGCGCGGACAGAATCACGAGCTGTCAAATTCTCTTCTATTAGAGCACTTCGGAGCACGTGGACTGGCCGGTGGGTTAAGAAGGTGGATGAAATCCAGGGGCAGGACTGTCGGCTCATATACTTCTGAAAGTATCGGACTAAACGGGGCCTTGAGTGTAGGCATCAATTTCTAAAATGGCGATGGACCTCCTGACTGCCGTTTTTTCGAGCTATACGGGTCCAGTCCACTAATTCAAGCCCCATTGAATAAAGTGTAAAATCAGCACCGTTCAGGGCCCAATAGCATGCACGCCAACATCCCTGAAATACAAATGAAATTCTTGTCTGGTCACTTATCTTTCAATTTCTTTTCAATTTTTTGTGGGTTAACCAATTACATTTTTAATTATTCCTACAAAACAAAATCATCCCCAAAAAGTGATTTTTTCCGAAGTCTGATTGCAGCCATTTTTCAAGTGGCAACCCTCAACTTTCTCGGGCACTTAGGACCATTTTTCTACCTTAGTTTTTAGCCCTTCTGCTCTCATATGAAAGCTCAAAGACCCAGGAAGTTGATCCTGGTAACGATTTACACAATCTCACCATTTTTGGGCCCAAACAATGTCCTTTTTCAAAAGATACTGTGGGGGGCACTTTTAATGCTAATGAGCTGGTCAAAAATTCTCACTTGAATTAGTGGTCTGCACCCTTACGTGTACAATATATGCAATCACACGTATGAAGCCAAAGGGGAGAAAATCTTCATAAGTCATCGGTTAAGCCACTGAAATTGAAAGGAAAATGAAAGACCAGGAAGTGAGCTTTAATTTGATATATATGTCTTGAACACCTGTAAAAGTTGTATTTTTTAAGTGGGGAAATTTATCACTCTTGTCTGTAGCAACTTATTTACTGGTCTGGACCCTAGAGTTATACAGGAAGCTTGGTAGCCAGACTATAATTACTGAGTTGTAGGATATGGCAAAGTAGAATTTATCCTTGGCTACGGCTTCAAATAATGACACTCCTCTGAGGGTTCCCAGAATAGCCGCTTCCGTTACAAGTGGATAGGCTACGACTAAGGGCTCGGTGAGGTTTCTTTCTCGCGCGTGGCCCGTGCGTGGTGCACATGCAATTCAACGTACATGTACTGTACATGTAAGAAGTGTGAACTATTATACCGTCTACGCAGGTGTGGGTTAGTTTTATCGTTAAGTCAAACTTCCCGGAAGAGACGGCGGAATGAGTGCAACAGTTACAGTACTGGGTAACCTTTTTTTGGTTATTATGACTGTTTTCTCAAGTTAGTCAGGTGAAAGTGTCGGAAACTGATGGATTGTAGTCGAGACAGGGAACGTAGGGCTAGGACGTAGTGGCTCTCTTGCAATCTGTCTCTTGATGGCGACAGATAAGAGACAGATGGTAAGAACTTCTTAAGGTTACACTGCTCCAAATGCAAAATCGGACCGAAATAGCACCGCCTGTTGACTTTCGTGAAGAGGTTGGCCTTCATTTTGTACTGGAAATTCAAGATTATGACCAGACAGGCCAGAAGATCACTTTTCGTTTCAATATCACGGGGGTTAGCTACGAAACAATTTTTTTTATTTGGCTTTCAAGAAAGATACCGTCCCAAGCAGCAGAAGGAACTAAAACTAAGAACTCATTTTTGAATGTAGGTGCCTGCCTCTATCCAAAATAGGCCCACAATTTGGGGATCTTTATGAAAGAAATACCCGAACTGAAAACTGTCACTCCCAAATTCAGGATTTATAGAAATATTTCTGTGATGCCTCCTGACTATGGCATGTCTTATTGTAAAAATCCTGTGGGATCACAAAATATTAATGAGCTCGCTCGCAGAAATACAACCATTTGATTTGGTGGAATGCACCCTTTAATACCACCTCGGGGGCCGGTTTCACAGTAAAAATGGATCAAAGCGAAGAAAATCTATACGAAATACAGAAACCAATTCCAAAAATTGAATCCGCTTTCTTGTTTTACTGAAGAAGGATAATACAGTTTGTCTGTTGCCTCTGAATGCAGAACTGTTTTGTGCACAATGATGGCAATTTTATTATGTAAACAAACGGAGAAATCAAACATCTTCTGCAAAACTGCAGGACACAGAAAAGAAAACCTACCAGAAAGAGGATGAGCAGACGGAATAGTTGATTGAACCTTTCTAATTTCTGTTTCCCAGGCGTCTGGGGGCAGTTTTTTTTTGGAAGAAAAAAATTGTGGAATTTCAGGCCCTCTTCCAGTTACAATGTATTATCAGACAGAATAGTCAATAAGTCCCTCTGAGAGACATGGCGCACATTCCCCTTATCTTTGGGTATAATCGTTACTGTTTTGACAACTTCTAAAGACAAAACTGCTCATTTCTCCGCCCGTAAGTAAAAAAGCACTAAAAGAAAGAACAGGGCGCACCCCTTTGGTCTGTTGCCATGGGCACCGCTTTTTTGTCTTTACATGCTGCACTGCACCAAATACGCGCCCATAGAAAACAGTGCAAAATCAGACCGAAATAGCACCACCAGTTGACTCTCGTGAAGAGGTTAGCCTCGGTTTTTTCACTGGAAATTCAAAATTATGGCCAGAAGATCACTTTTCATTTCAATTTCACGGGGGTTAGCCTTAAAAAAATTTTTATTTGCCTTTCAAGGAAGATACCCCTAAAATAGCAGTAAAACTAAGCGCTCATTTTTAAATGTAGCCACCCACATCTATCCAAAATAGGCCCACAATTTGGGTTTTTTTGTGAAAGAATTTATACCCCAAACTGGAATTTGGAAATAACATGTATCAGTCCCAAATTCAGGATTTATAGAAATATTTCTAAGATCCCTCCTGGTTATGGACTGTGTTATTGTAAAATTCCTGTCGGATCACAAAATATTAATAAGCTCGCTCGCAGAAACAAAACCATTTGATGGAATGCACCCTTCAGTCCACTAATTCAGGGGTTCATTACCATTAGCACCCTGTTCCTATAATAAGGAAACAAAGTCCACTTTCTCAAACTAACTAACATTTCGACCTTAAGGAACCATTACTCAATTCTGATATGCCCAGTTTAGGTAAATTTTGACAATATTTAAGCAAGAAAACGTCAAATTTCAAACACGAGTTTGGCAAAAGACAACCACTTAGTCCAATCACGCCATTTTGTTTTTCATCTGGTTACCTGACTCAGGCATTTGGGATTCATAAAAATAAATCTCCATCCAAGTCAAGGAACCAGACTACATGAACAATTCGCTTATTTGTCGATCACAACTGTCTTTGGAGAGGTCATGTACACTGCCGTTTTTACCCAAAATTTCCCTTTCAAACCAAAAGCACTGTTCTCTATTCTCTCTGATATGAAAGAGGACATCACCAACAACTTGTTTAGATAAGTTGTTTTGAAAAAGTAGAATTTGTTCCCTTATAATAATAAATAATAAATTTTGTTATTAAATTAATGTACCAACTAGCTGATGTCTTTTATCAAAATCAAAATTTGCTTCAGGATTATAAGTATAATAACACACTGTTGAAGTGTCCAAAATGTACGCCAGACACTGTTGAACTGGCCATATATGTGATGTACATTTTAGAAGAAATCATTGTCATGATTGTGTGCCACTTGTGCGTCAGTGCTTGTCTTGGGTCAAGGTTGGAAAATTCAGTCTAGTTTTGGGGAATTTTAGAGGTCTACTGTGCAAATGCATTGTAAATTGTGCGTGTCCAGTGTCTATATTCCTTTTTATTCCAGATGTACATGTACCAAAAGGGTGCCTGACTATAATTT